>NC_052063.2:3724837-3859159 GCF_903992535.2 Arvicola amphibius
CCAGTTACCAGGCTTATGTGCCCATAGGAAGCGGCATTAGACGATGGACTGGGACAATGTTTACTGCAAGTGACACCCTCTCTTTGAAAGAGCCCTTGTGGCATGGGCTGGGTGACAACTGGCATTCTTGTCAGTGTGCTAGGTAAGTCAGTGGCTGCTCATGGAACATGCTGGATCTGGCCAACTCATGGTGGTTTCTTCGGAGACATTCAGTTTCTCTTAAATGGATCCTACATTTTGTTCAGGGATGTTGTGGAAACACTTCCCCCAGGGTAGGGCCTGAGGTGAGAACTACTGAGTTTGTACTGTCCCTAGAGGTCAGAGGATACCTACTTGGCACTGGTGTGGCAGGTCCCATTGCAGTTGTCTTTCGTGATCTCTGAAAAATAAGACCAATTGTTTGTGAATTCTTGCTATAGTCCCCAGTAGTAGGAGTAGATTGAGTTCCTTGAACTGACTTTTAACTATGTAAATCCTTGCCACTGTGTAAACACTTTTCATGTTGGCTCCACGGAGCCCAGAGACAACCCTGAAGGTCATTTACACTATGACGGGGTCTCTCAGATGGATGTTCACTCTGTATGGGGTAGGCGCTAATACTCGCTAACCAGGTAGATGCCGGCTGGTGCCTGGCCTTTGAATGCTCCTGGTAAGGACTCTGAATCTTGTTCTGTAGGTGATGAAAAGCCAAAGAAAGTTGTCAAGAAGTCCTGGGGGTGGAGTGGGCTGAGAAACGTTACCTGTTTTATGTATGTTCTGGAAAGTTCCTTCTTGCAGTTATGTGGAGGATAGAAAGGAGAGGGATGGGACCTAGGATGGAAGGCAGAGAGCTGGATCACAAGGCTTCTGGGGACGGGGTGAAGGTGGAAGAGAGATTCCAGAGATGTGGGTAATAGAATATACAGAGATGATGTCAGTGCAGGGCGGGCATGAAAGAGAAAGGGTGGCTCCTAGGCTGAGTGGTCTAGCTGTCCCCTTCCCTAACTAACCACTGTCCATGCTGCTGCCCAAGTCATGGTCTGGGCACCATCCTCAGATCCTGCATCCACCAGTCTCGGCTTCATTTGACCCTCAGGGGCACCATCCTCTCAGGTCCTGCATCCACCAGTCTCTGCTTCATTTGACCCCCAGGGGCATTGTCCACATCAAATCCCTGCTGCTGCCTTATTTAGGAATTACACTGTTACAGGGATTGCCCCTTGGAAAGTTGCCGTAGCTTCTAGGCTGTTCCCTATCCTTTTAAATGAGCTTGGTTTTTCATGCACTGCGCTCTGAGAAACTTAAGGGGAAAGCATTGCATTTATTCTAGTGATTTGCTTGGAATGTCTTCCTGCTTATGTGGTCCCACCCTCCCATGTGCCCTCTTCCAGACTGAATCCTGATTCTGCACCCCAACATCTGATGCCTGCTCTGGGATGTCCCCCTAGCCGCAGTCCCTCAGATTCCCCACTGTGGTATTTCTATAGCTCTGCCTTCTCCTGGCGCTTTGCAATGACAGTCCCTCAGACAAGCCACGTCACTGGAGCCCTCGCAGGGCTGGTGGGCACTTGTGATCTTCTTTCTAGTTCCTGTCTCAGAAGGGACAACAAGGCCTTTAATGCTGGCTTCCGGGGTCATTTTCTTTAATCTGCTGCCTGGTTGATTTCTCTTAAATACAAGTAAGATATCACTGCAGCCATGTTTAAAACTCTTCAATGGCTCCCAAATAGCTTGAGTTGGGACGCCATATGTATCTAACTTTTAGTGAGCTGGCTCTTGCCTGCCCCATTCATTCTTCTCATTCAGTTCGCCTCTTTGCCTCTGTTCTCACGTCCTGCAACCTTTTGGATCTCTAAACATTATCAGATCTCTTGTCTCTTTGAAGCCATTCCTTGCCTCTCCTCACTGTCCCCACGGGGTACAGCTAAAACCTCACTGCAATGGGAGACTGGAGCCGATGTGTTCTCCATCAGACCCTAAGGTTGGGAGAGTGATACATTGCTCTTGGACCATTTGACAATGAGCAGCTAACTCCCTGAGAACACCAGCTAGTGTCAGACAGCCACCTCAGAGCCGATCACATGAATTAACAAGGTAAATGTAGGAAGAGGCATATAAAAGATGCTCCTTGTGACACTGTTTATGATAGCAGCAGATTAGTTTTAGAAAGTGCAATTAGGGAGGGGATGCAACTCAGGGCCAGATGGCTGGCCTGTCTGTCATGGGTGAGGTCGCTTGTCTGCACTGTGGCGAACAAGCACACAACGACTGGGTTTCTAGCAGCATTATTAATGGCGTTGATCTCCGTGCATCCACACGGAGGAAAATGCCCGTTGTGCTTGTGGAGTGAGAAAGGAGGTTATGAAATATGTAGTCTGGTCCTGCACAATACGGTTCTGCACTAAGTCACACAGAGTATCACTAATGGGGGTTCCAGCACTGGGCATCGGTACCTCAGTTTCTTTTCTGTGCTTTTCCTTATTTCACAAATGGTGCCGTTTCTACTTTAGAAAGGAACACGGGTTTCTCCCGAGAGGCAGGCAGAGGACAGAGCGCGGCGGAGGAGACACTCTTACCGATGTCGCAGTGCACGCCTCGCCAGCCGACCTCACAGTCGCAGGAGCCGTCTCCTGAGGGTCCTTGGCTACACCGCCCGTGGACGCAAGCGCACGCTGAGTAGAAAACATGACCAGACTCATGGTCACCATTCCCTTTACCGCTTACAGGGTGTACTTCTCTGTACCCAGTAAGCCAGTTTAAAAATACTATTTAAGAAAGAGAGTGGACAATGCTACTTCTAAAAGCCATGGCGTGGGGTTCTTCCTTGTGAGCTGTTGGTCACGGAGGCCCCAAAGGCTCCCCAAACTCTGTAGGTTTTTGTCACTCCAGGCAAGATGTGACCACTAGAGCAATCATGTCCACTGTTAAAGGAGAAACCAGCACATTTCTTACTGGATCTTAGGCCTGTTCCACAAGAGAAGCTCAGGCACGGTATTACAGACCTGGTCAAACTCAAGAGCTGGGAAGACAATGGTTCTAGAGGGGACCTTATTTACTGCTGTTTGGCTGAATGGACATAGCGTCAAACCACCCACTAAACATTTATGTGTATAGGCGTGAATTAGTGCTTCTCTAGGTCCTGGTCAGAAAAGCATTTATTTATTTACAGTGGGAAGTAGTTAACTGGTTAATGCAGAGGCTCGTAATTGGTTAACGTGCTGAGAACAGGTGACTGTTGAGTGTTCAGCCCTGATCAACACATTTATATATCACACCTGTGGTGGTTTGAATAAAATTGGCTCCCACAGGCTCATATATTTGAATGCTTGGTCCCTAGTTGGTGGAACTGTTTTGGGAGGCTTAGGAAGTGGGGCCTTGTTGGAGGAGGTGTGGCCTTATGGAGGAGGTGTGGCCTTGCTGGAGGAGGTGGGGCCTTGCTGGAGGAGGTGGGGCCTTTTTGAAGGCATGTCACTGGGGATGGTCTTAGGGGTTTCCAAGATCCCATACTGTTCCCAGATAGCTCTCTCTCTGCCTCATGCTTGTGGGTCAGATGCAAGCTTTTGGCTATGCCCCAATGCTATACCTGCTTGTGTGCTACCACGCTCCCTTACATGATAGTCATGACCCTCTGGAACCATGAGCCCCCAGGTTAGACACTTTCTTTCGTAAGTTGTCTTTGCCATGGCGTTTTGTCACAACCATTGAAAATCAGCTAAGATGCCTTCCAGGCTCAGGGCACAGCATGGAAGAGGGGGTGGGAAGGACACGGCGGGAAGGAGTGCCGTGATCACTGTTGTCTGGACATGATGTGGCTGTTCTGCGCCCAAGAACTCAGATCGGCACTGTTATAGTTCACGGTTCAGCCACTGCTGCCTGCACTGGACCTGTGTGACACTGGGCTCATCAACACCCAGGGATGGCAGGAGTTTGTAAAGCCCCACTCCTTCCAAGGGAGTTAAAGGTTACAGCGGGAGCGTAGGGTAGCCACTGGCACATTGGCCTTGCTCAAGTAAATAACCATTGACCCAATCTCACGCAGTCAACCCTAATTAGATGCAACGGTTCATAAAAACAAGACATGAGAATAGGAGGGGGGCCTTGGGAAGAAGAGGGGTTCCAGTGGGAAGGGCAGGGGAAGAGAGACGATAATGGTGGGAACCTTGATGAAAGAATATTATAGATACGTGTTTAGGAGGTTGTAAAAGAATACACAAACAAACAAATACACACAGACTTGGTGAAAGCTATGAACACCACCCCTCACCGAAAGCATTCAGCTCTGGGTCTTGGTGGACACCAGGGAGTTCCCCACAGCTCTAAGTTAGGAAGTTCTACCTGAATGGAAGCAAGTCTCCCAAACAGTGCTGGAAGGTAGATCAGCAGTCTGACTTCGGTGATATACGGCCAGATTTCGGCCACCCAGTTATGTATTAGCTGAGTCTGACTTAGGTCGCTGAAAACAATGACAGCAGAGATAGTGACAGCAGAGACAGTGACAGCAGAGACAATGGTTGCAGGACGGGCAGGGATGAGGAGCTATCTTCTAATCTAATCAGAGTTCTCCCCGGGGTCCTTGGACATGGAAAATCAGGAGGACGTGCCGCAAACTGATTAAGCATCAAGGCATGTGCTTGCTGGTGGTGGGTCAAGGAGTGACCTTCTCAAAGAGGACAGTGTGATTTAAGAGGCAGACTTTGGGGTCCAGAAAGGTATGTATCCAGAATTGAGGTCAGCTTCTCATCAGCTGACCTTGGGGAAACTCATTCATGTTCCTGGCCTTAATATCCTTATTTGTGAGATGGGTACAGCAGCCCCAGTGCAGGTGACATTCCTTTGGGGTTAAGTGAGTCTTTGGGACAAATCTGTCGTCACCCTCCCCCACTAACTATTGAGTGAGCCCACGGAGAAAGTTTAATCATGGTGATTAGCACACACAGGCAATCAGAGAGCCGCAGTTGGGCTGGAAATGTCAGCAAACAACTGGGGGTCGGTGGATACATCCAGATCGGTGACTGGACGGAACACTGCTCTACACTAATGAAACAGCACAGGCTTCAAACAAACAAACATCAGCGACTCTCACTGTAGCCCAAGCTGGTCTCAGACTCAGGGCATTTCTAGCCTTAGCTCTCCAAGTCCTGAGACTACTATAACTGGCTCACAGAGTCTTTCACTTTGCAGACATAATGCTGGGTGATTGCCGCTGCCCGAGGAGAAGCTGGGCAGAGGGTACTGAAGCTGCTGCTCTTCCACCCCACACTGCTGCCCAGTCTGGAGGACTGAGGGGCCAGGGTCTGGCAGGGGCGGTGCTCACCTTGGTCACAGTGGACACCATACTTGCCCTCCGCGCAGGTCTCGCAGGCCGTCCCATTGAAGCCCTGCTCACATTTGCACGTGCCGACGCCATTCACGCCGTCCAGACAGAAGCCGTTCCCAGAGCACACATTCTGATCTTTCCTGGGGCAGGCTTGGCATTGTGGGCCAAAGAAGCCAGCACAGCACGCTTTTGTCTGAAAGGGAAGGACAAGGTGGTGCGCGTGTTTATCTTCTGCTCTGGGGACTCCTGGGATCCTGTGTGCACCTGCCTGTTTCCTAGACTCCAGGGTTTCTTAGGGACAGGGGACAGAGCCCTCTGAGGACGGAGTGGGGCTCCGCCATGTCCTGGGTCGCTTGCCAGCCCCGCAGGCAGGAAAGGGGAAAAACAAATCAAAAGTCGTGAGATGAAAATGGAGAATGCCAAGGAGGGGAGGCAGGGAGAACAATCCAAAGGGACCTGGCTGGTGGTACACGCCTGTCATCCTAGGACTTAGGAGGGTGGCCAGTGCGAAGCCAGTTTGGACCAGATTGAAAGTTTATTACTGTTGTTGTTGTGACAGGGCCTCATTTAGCTGGTGCTGCCCTGGAGAGCTGAACATCTACTTCCTGGGATTATAGGCTGGGGCTCCCAGCACAACGACTAACACAGGTGAGCCTGGAGGGGTGGGAGGACCCAACAAGCCTTCAACACCTCCAAACCAGGGACCTTCTGCTGGATGGTACTTCATCTACAGAAAGAGTGGATGCTTTCACATTCTCCGAGAGCCTCTTGTGAGTCAGGGAAGCCCCACTGGATGTCTGTTTGCCTTCGCTGCCTTTATTCTTAAGTGCAGTAAGACATACAACTCTCTCTAGTCCCGTGCTCTGCAGTGTATAAGCCCATGGAAGAAGAGGGCTCATCCTCCGGGGAAGAAGCAGGACAGTAAGTCATAAGGAATTTCCCAGAACATTCCAAAGTGACATTCAGAGATCCTGGTATTGGGGTTCCATTTTCTGCATGACCGAGTGCCCTCGCCTTCCGTTGCTGACTACGCCCTTTGTCTCCTGGTCACATTTAATCGACTAATTAATGGCGCTAAATGTCACGGCAGAAGAATGTGTGTGAGAAAAGGGCTGGCCCCTTCACCTTCTACATCCAGTTTCCTCATTACCCAGCGGAGGCTTGGCCTTTTACCCACTTTCTGATTTGCGGGCTTTCCCACATTTTCCTGTCACTGGCACTACGGCAGCGGTGATGGAGATGAGGAGCAGGTGGGGAAGAACCCGGCTGAAGCACTCAGGGGTGTACAAATGACGGCGCTGATCCTGGGCACTCAAAGGCTCGCTCATACTCACAATGACGGTCCTCACACACTTTGGTTGGCACCCCAGGAAGACGGATCGCTTCCCCATGAAGTAAATGGTGTAGATGCACTTCCTGGTCTCGCCCTGTGAAGTCGCAGGGAGTTTGTCACCCCTTCAGTTAGGAAGAGAGTGTGCCAATTCCTCTAAGTGAGGAACTGGGTGACCCTTTTCCCCTAACGTGTTCTGGAAAGGGTGGGTTGTGGCTTCTTGGTGCTACGTCATAAACAAGAACACAAGCGAACCCCATTGCTGTCCGCTCTAGGGCAAGGGGCAAAACCCAAAGTTATACTGTAAAGCAGTGGTCACCAAGAATGTTTTTCTAGAAGACTAAATCAAATTTGGAGGAATTTTTAAAAAAGCCAGATAATAATATCCTTCCAGCCCTGTATATTCATTCAACTTAAGCTTTAATTTGTTTATTGATTTATAGTTTGCCAACTCCAAGAAAGAATTGTTTGCTCATAAAGATTTATAATGCATACTACCAAATTAAAAACCAAGTGAGAGACTTGGTATTCGCTGTTTACCATGAATTATACAGAGACTCGCTCTCTGTCATGGTTGTTAGCGGAAGCAGCTTTTATATAAAAAGAAGCCATAAGAAACAGATGGGTAATAAATTTAAAGACATGTCTACCTTTTTAACGTTTACACCTGTTTCTTTGGGAAGGTCAGTTGTGACTTCAGTTATAAAAGGGAGCCAGGTGGGAGGGGTGTACCAGGCTGGCTACGGGACATGGTCATCACTTGGAGAACATCTTGCTGCTGCCCTTATCCAGTTAGTATAAAAAGACGAAGAAAGTGAAAAGTGCTTTCTTGGATTGCATGGTGGTTTATGGGCCCCTTTCTATTTTCACCATCAATTAAATTTCCCTTAGCTCCTCACAATCCCGTATTCAAGGCGATGGAGACGTATACCAACGGGAGAAGGGCGCTCAAAGCATATACTCCAGGCATGACACAGCCATGGCAACCATGAGCTCACGGCACTGGGCTTGCCCAAGACTGGGCCTGTCAGCAGTCAAGGATGCGGGAGGAGCCCGTGGGGCCCTACTCTTCCCGGGGAAACCACTAGATAGATGAGGGGAGTCACTGTCTTCGGTTCTGTCTCCCTTGCTGGAGACACGTTCCCATCAGGCTCTGCAGACAGTCCCACATCCATGGTGACAGTAACAGCCCTGGTTAAACTCAGTGGGACACGATACAAAAGAGTGTGGGCAAGAGACTGGCTTGTGTGGGCTGACGGGTAAGAGAGGGTGGGGTAAGGAACTGCCAAAGAATAAATTTAATTAATAAAAAGTAAAGCGAGACTTAACAAAAAAGGAAGTGAGCAGAGCCCAAGCTACCCCAGCCCCGATTCTGGACCGTCTCTGCAGTGTGCCCAGCCGCCACAGGCTCCTGCTGCTGTGAGTTCCCCCCCACAGGGGCCAGAACCTCCACCTGGAAGCCAAAATAACCCCTTTCCTTAAAACAATGCACAGTGCACAAAAAGCTAGACATAAACCCAGGGAGGGAAGGGGCAGAAGAAAATACATGCTTTCCAGTTTGGCCTCTCGTCTCTGGAGACTTTTTTTTAAAAATAAGATAAAAGTACTGTACTTACAAGTGGTTTTGTTCCAAGTGGGCAGATTGCTTCCTGGGAACACTTCCCACAAATTCCCTTGGTAAGAAGTATAGAGACAAAGAGGTCACGTCAAGGTTGTTAATTTCAGTGCAAAATGAAGCTGCAAATAAGAGTTTGGAGCTGCAGGTTTTAGAGCATCTGCTCGGCCTCCCTAGTGTTCTCTGGGACGGGCTCTTGGCTCCGGGTCTTGCATGTCTGAACACTGCTTTCATCTGCAGCATCCTAGGAATCCAATAGTCTCTTAAAACACAGAGACACCGTCCTCCTGAATCTGAATTCTCTAGCCCGATTGACTGATGTACTGGAAGCCTTGTTTAGTGACCTGGGTCAGATGAAGAGACAAAATGTCCCACACAGAGCCTGCCTTGACAAAGCATGGTGCTGCTGGGGGCTGCAGATCTGGAACCCGCCACCGAAATAACACATATAGAGAACACAAGACAGAAAGGCAGAAACTTCTGAGTGCTACCTTCCAGACGAGGAGACGGTTGCTCACTGTGTCTCTACTGGCTCCTGCCTGACAGTGAAGTGTCACTTTGTGAATTGTTTCTAGGCCCAAGGTGCCCAGATTTGAATCCTGTCTCTGCCACTTGCCACTGTGTGACAGAACCTCCCTGCGGCTCATTTTCCTTCTGTAGACTGGAGACAGTCAACGTCCTTACTTTTTTGGGGTGTTGCGAGGATCACGTGGGTTAACACATGTAAAGTGTGTAGATTTCTGGGTTAAATACCTAATAAGCCCCAGCAGCTGCTCCTATCACCGACAGGTACTACGCTGTCGCACAGCCTGCAGCGATACACTGAATTTGCTCATTTCCACACGCGTCTTCTGGTCCACCAGCCTTAGTCAGTAGCTGTCTCGGGTGAACCACTGACCTCTCCCTGGCATGGTTTCCCTCTGCAGGAGACCCGGGGCTTCAAGCTAGGCACAACCCATCCCATTAGATGACAGCCTGCTGAGCTCTGGGCTGTGTCTGTATTCTCTGTTGGTAGGTCAGAGATGCTCACAAAGCAGACTCCTCTTTGGTGCTCAGGATTGAACTCGGGCCTCACGTGTACGTGTAGAGGGCCAGCGCTCTACATAACGCTCCAGTCATAATGAAGGAGAAGGTTTTGAGTTAAATTGAGATCATCTCATAGGAAACCCTTAAGTAAGATTGTTATTATTTAAAGATTTTTATTACATTTTGTGTGTGTGCGCGCGCGCATGCGTAGGTGTGTGCACGTGTGTGCAGCTGTACATGTGTGGAGGACATTTTGCAGAATTCACATTGCTCCTGTCACAATAGGGGTCTTGGGGAGTGAGCTCAGGTTCCTGGACTCTGTGGCAAGCACCTTTACCCACCAGGGCATCTCCCCGGCCCCCTGTTTAAAAATTAAAAAAAAAATCATAACCGATTATTTTCAGCACTGGCCGTTGATATAACTTACTCTCACAATGCTGCTGTTGTTTTCGTCACATCTGTTCTTCTGAATTTCCAGGACTTTCCCCAGACCGTGGATCACTCCTTTATCTGTGGCCACGTTGCTGTAGTTTATTGGAGCGTCGTTTACGTACAGCTGTGAAGGAGAGAATCGGACATGGTTTTATTAAGGTGGTATTCAGGGACACGCAGAAGACAGGAAGTGGGGCCCTCAAAAATAGGAGATATTTTGGTTTGGCTGGCGTGGAAAAGGGGAATCTGAATCACAGTCCTGAAACTGGCCCTCTGAAGCTGTGTGGTATGGGGCCAGTGGCTTTCCCAAACCTCAGCATTCCTCTTAGTGAAAGGAAAATTGTCCTGTACATCATCTCCAGGGTATGTCCCATCTCTCAGATTGACTGGTTTATGTTTGTTTAAAAATGGTGGCCTTAAGAGCCCAGGCTTGTGCCAGCTGATAAGCTGGCTTCATGGACACGCTCGTCTGTGCTGTGTGGTCCACAGGCATGGGCGTCTCCCCTAACCAAGACACAGGGAGGGCAGTGCATCCTTTCCGTGTGTCTCTATCTCGTGGCTAATTTTCCAGCAGCTCCTAGGAAGGCGAAAATGACAATGAAGATGGGGGAGGAAGAAAACTTAGTGCATGGAGCATAATGTGTCAGTCTTCAATAAGGATTTAAAATTCACAAAAGTATCAAATGGTATCATCAACTCTCCTTACTGTTGAAATTGCTACTGAATATGATTGGCTGGCAGCAAAGGGATCTCCGTTTGGATGTTGGGGTACGTGAGGACTGAGCTCCACACTTCCATTTCAAGGTCAACGAACACTGAGAAAACTCATTTAGGCTCAAATAGTGATGACAGCACAAATTTCCAAACTCTAAGATGTTGAGCTATTTTTGAACACCCCGAGAGCAGAACGTCTGATGTGTTCCTACTTAGTTTGGCACTTAAAGGATCTGAATCGTTTCCACCATGAGATATACGCAGAGAATTATGGGTTTCGTTGAAAATTTTATATAAACACACCTACTCAATTAGAAAGCACTTTCCTTCTGCTGCCATGGCCACAGAAAGCAGAAGCAGTGCTTCTATTGTTAAAGTTTGTTCCAAATCGGGAGATTTCTGGGCTAATAGAAAATGAACGTCACAACACTGACGGCAGCTCCATTGACAGCATTAATATTCATCTCTACCTCATGAAATAGAGAGGAAAGACTAGAAATAACAAAAGGAAAGTTTCTATCAATAAGATCATTGCTATTTCTGAAAAAATAAATTTATTGGGGCTGGAGAGATGGCTCAGTGGTTAAGAGCACCGCCTGCTCTTCCAAAAGTCCTGAGTTCAATTCCCAGCAATCGCATGGTGGCTCACAACCATCTGTAATGAGATCTGGCGCCCTCTTCTGGCATGGAGGCAGAATGTTGTATACATAATAAATAAATAAATAAATAAGTAAAAAAGGGGGGGCTGGAGAGATGGCTCAGAGGTTAAGAGCATTGCCTGCTCTTCCAAAGGTCCTGAGTTCAATTCCCAGCAACCACATGGTGGCTCACAACCATCTGCAATGAGGTCTGGTGCCCTCTTCTGGCCTTCAGGCATACACACAGACAGAATATTGTATACATAATAAATAAATGAATATTTAAAAAAAAATAAATTTATTTATAAGGAAAATGTCTTTGCTAGACTCTGAACACTGATATGAAGTCAGAGATAAATGTTTGGAATTAGATTATTCTACAAGCAATGAAGAAAGTAAAAAAGTTCTTTATAAAATTTTTTGGATAGTTTTTTTTAATTTTAATTTTGGTTTTTTGAAACAGGATTTCTCTGAATAATAGCTCTGGCTGTCCTGGAACTCACTTTGTAGACCGGGCTGGCCTTGAACTCACAGAGATCTGTGTGCCTCTACTTCCCAAGTGTTAGGATTAAAGGCATGTGCCACTGCACCTGGATTTAGCTAGATTTTTACATAAAAGTTTTTAAAGTTTACATAAAAATTATTTATTTCAATGATGGCATCAGCAAAGAAATTTTCAAAGATTTTACCTTGCTAAAGAATCAAATAATATTATTGCTTCTATGACTGCACCATTAAATGCTCATTCTAATACAGTGTGCTTGTACTCTCCTGCTGCCCTCCATCTCCCTCTGACAACCCCATGCTACGCAGCTGAGTGTCTTAATTACTGTTCTGTTGCTGTGAAGAGATACCACAGCCAGGGCAACTCTTATAAAATGAAGCATTTAAGAGAGGGCTGGATTATAGTTTTGGAGGGTTAGTCCACACTCATCATGGAGGGGAGCAGACAGGCACGGCACTGGGGCAGTAGCTGAGAGCTTACATCCTGACCCACAGGCAGCAGGAGAGGGGGAGGGGAGGGGGGAATGGGAGGGGGAGGGGGAGGGAGAGAGAGAGAGAGAGAGAGAGAGAGAGAGAGAGAGAGAGAGAGAGAGAGAGAGAAGCTGGGTCTGGTTTGAGCTTTTGAAACTTTAAAGCCTGCTGCCATACCTATTCTAGAAGGCCACACCTTCTAATCCTTCCCAAACAGTTCCATTAATCAGGGACCAAACATCCAAATGTAAGAGTGTATGGGGGTCATTCTCATTCAAACCATGACACTTGGGTCACCTTAGGACTCTCTTAAACTTGTGATCCTTTTTCCTTGGCCTCTGTGCTGGCTAGTTTTTATAGAAACGTGATGTAAGGTAGTGTCATTTGGAAGACTCCTAACCAAGAAAATGTCTTTTTAGGATTGGCCTGTAGGCACATACTTGGGGTCTTTTCTTGATTGATGACTGATGTGGGAGAGCCCAGCCCATTGTGGGTGGTACTATCCTGGGCAGGTGGTCCGTGGGTATGTAAGAAAACAAACTGAGCAAGCCAGCAGCAAGCCGGTAAGCAGCACTTCTCTGTGGCCTCTGCTCCAGAGCCTGCCTTGCCCTCTCTCAGTGCTGTTCTGTTACCTGAGAGTATAAAGTGAAAGAAAACCCTTTCTCCAGATTGTTTTTGGTCACGGCATTTATCACAGCAACAGAAAGCTTCACTAAGACTGTCTCCATAATCCCAGGCTTCCAGGCACATGCCATGCTTGGCTCCACATTGACTTTTTTTTTGAGACGGTTTCTCTGTGTATCCCTGGCTGTCCTGAAACTCACTTGGTAGACCAGGCAACAAATTTTTCTTCTGATAATTTATTTAAGAATTATATTGTTTCTTGTTAAATTTTCATAGTTTTAAAATGCGGCATTTGAACTACAGAATTTTATATCACAACTATAATAACTAGTTTTAGGAAGTCTTTTTTATGAACGCTAACCATTTAACTACATAGGCATCATGTGAGGTGATCACTAGAATAACACTGTGGTGGTGGATGTATTCCAATGATTATGTGATATTAATATTCATTTGTTTGACTGCAAGACTTAATGCATATCACTAGTGTTATGGTTTAAGTAGAAATGCTGTGGATCCCCAAGTGGCTACAGGTAGGCAGCAGGCCGTGGGTCTTGAGAGCAACCAGTCTCAGGCAGGGACCGTGCAGTTCCCCAAGTGGCTGCAGTGGCCATGAGGGGCAGCGAATCCCAGGCAGGGAGCTGTGTGGTAGGTGAGAGACCTCGAGGGGGCAGCCAGTCCCACGAGGAGAGATAGATGGATGGGCACGCCACGAGACCATGCCACAGGTCTCTGAAGGTGGCTGGTTCTGGGCAGGGAGCCACACGGCTGGCAAGAGACAGAGATATGGATAGGCACACCATGCAGAGTGAGGTTGGATATTTATTTAGTTGGTTATGGAGGGGGAAAAAGGGAAAAGGGGAGAAGAGCAGAGAGAGAACAGAGACAGAGAGAGACACAGAGACGGAGATAGATGGGGAAGGGGAAAGGTGGGGAGAAGGGAGAGACAGAGCTGACAGAGATGGAAAGGAAGGGACTCAGGCTGGAAGCTTAAGATCAGCTTGCCTTGGCAGGGAGGGAGTGGGCGTGGCTTGTCTCTTAAAGGGACAGAGCAGACCATTACAACTAGACTCCTGAATTTCTGAAGCCAGTGCCACACCCTGGAAGGTTGGTTTTTTTTTTTTTTTTGGGAAACAAACCTCCCTTCCATCTTGCAGACTGAAGATTCTCTGTTGGGTTGACTGCTTGTTACTGTTTGGACTCTGCAGTTGGTAGGGCTTGGCTGATTATCTGAGGCTGATCACATGATCTGTGAGTGGGAGACTGAGCATGTCCTTTATCCACTGCTTTCTGATTCAACAGAAACAAAACCTTTCCTTGTTGATAAGGTTTAGGAGGACTGGAGGTATTCTTCCAGTATGGAAGAGATGAGGGTTGAGAGTAGCTGAGACACCTGCTCTTGAGTTTGTTTTTTTTTTTTTTTTGAGATGTACCTGGTCATTGTGGAGAAAGAAGCCAAGGAGGTAGGAGAAGCCCAGCATGGTCTCTCGGTGCATGCCGTTGTGCAAGTCATTCTTCAGGAGCTTCTCCTCCAGGACCACGTGGTACCGAAGAATGTCTTCCTCCTGTGTCACACACATAAGGAGAAGTCAGCCAGTGGACTACACTCGGCTCCACTGTCCGTGTGCAAGACACCAGAGCACAGAGGTATTAGGCAATAAGGGAAGCTGTGGATCGCCAGGTAGGACCGCCAAGAGCACCTAGACGGGCATGATCCAAGCAGCGAGTAGATTTTGAAAATGATTTCTTTGATATTACAAAGATTTCAGCTTCAAAAATTCAACATAAAAGGAGCGTTCGCAATGAATATCATAAAAATTATACACTTCTAAATAAAATAGAAAATATCAGCGACAAGAACATGAAAATTATTCCAAATATTTCAGTACCATTAAAACAAAATATTCCCAAGTAGAAACATGCTTTCAAAAACACTATCCAAAATAACTGCAATCAATTATATCAATGCAAAGAGGTTTGAAATTAAAAAAAAAAGTTGTGCTGGGAGGTAGTGGAGCAGACCTTTAGTCCTAGCACTTGGCATGCTCTCTGCAATTTTGAGGCAAGTTTGGTCTACAGAGTGAGTTTCAGGACAGCCAGAGCTGTCACCCAGATAGAGACTGTCTCAAAAGACCAAAAATACCAACCCCCCCAAAAAAAACCCAGAATTGCAGTGGCAAAGGGGTAATTTTTTCTGACATTAAAAGATGACACTGTGGAGAAAATCTATCTGCAAATGCTCAAGTGGTTTCCACTTACATAATTAATTTGGACTGTAATTATAGACAATTATAATTCTTTAATATGCAAATTAATATTTTCATATCCCTAATGAGATGTTAAGGACAATTTTTTTTCACATAAAAATGGAATACATACTTTCATGGACACTAGGTAATTTTTTTGGTGTTAAATATTTTAGTTTCTTTCTTTCTCTGTTGTGGGACGATCCTTCTGTACACTTTGAATATGTATTACTCTCATTGGTTAATAATAAAGCTGACTGACCTATAGCAAGGCAGGATAAAGTCAGGAGGGACAATCAAACTGAGAACTCAGATGTAGAGGGGTGGGGTAGAGAGAGACCCTCGCGAGCTGCCCAAGAAGCAAGATGCCAGAGGACTGGTAAGGCTACAAGTCACATGACAATACATCAATTAATAGAAAAAGATTAATTTAAGATATAAGAGCTAGCTAGAAATATGCTTGAGCCATTGGCCAAACAGAGTTATAATTAATATAGTTTCTGTATGAATATTAAGGTCTGGGCAGCCGGGAAACCAATGTGCAGTTTCTATCTACAGTCTACATGTACACACATATACCCACACGTATACACTCGCATGCGCACACCCACGCTCACAACCCCATTACAAATAGAAGTCAATCTTAAGGGGAAAAACGTCGTAGGCGGCGGGTGACACTTACTAGAGTCGTGGCTTTCTTCTCCCTGATATAACTCTCGATGGCTTTATTGTTTGGAGCAAACACTGTGTAAGCGTCTGCAGCCTCGATGGCGCTTGCCAGATTGTATTGCTGCAAAGCAAAGACAGAGCAGCCAGTGAGGGCACTGCCCGGCCCCGGGGCTGCTTCACAAGATAAACGGTTATGCAGAGAAGATGGTACTTGCAATGATATAGCCTCGGAAGATGGAGTAGTCGGGCATCTGGTCCAGACGGGTGAGGAGGTTTGGAAGGGAGCCAGTCAGACTTCTTTGGGGCACCAGAACCTGGGAACAGAAAGCCCCGAAATTCTATTTAGCAAATTTTGGTACCATTTGCTGTCCACACAGAAGCCCTGTTGGCTTCTTTGGGCTGAATTGACTAAAAACTTTTTGGTAATTTTCAGAACAAGTTATTCCAGGATGCAAAGTGACCACACACTGGGAGGATTGAAAATACCCGTTCACTTTTAAGCTCTCCCTAACTTTACCCTCCATCTGGGGAAAACTTCCTCTCTTGCAAAAGGTTTTCTAGCTCTCCCTGAGGAACCCCCCCTCTAACTTTCATGAACTTAGCCTCTGAATTCTTCGCTTCTTATCCTGGGACCCTTAAAGTCTACTATAAGCCAGTGACCTGAATCTGCCTTATAAGAAAACATGTTGCTTGGTAAAATGCAGAAAAGACAGGACCATTTTCCATACAAAGTGAGATTTCTGGCTGTGTGTGCGCGCGCGCGCGCGCGATCCAGGTCTGGAGCCCAGAGCCTCGTGCAAATGTGCAAAGGAGCTGTTGCCGAGACCTTTCCCCAGCTATGCGACCTCTCCCTTTCCCTCCCAGTGTTCTCCTTCTAGAACCTGAATGCGGTCACGTTTTCGTTTCCTCCTCCCCCGCAGTCTCGCCGACACTGATGGGGCCCCCGGTCGCCCCGGGAGAGCTCAGCAAAGAACAGGGGGGCGCCCGACAGAGACAAGTGAGCCAAGACCTCCCCCCAGACCGCCATCTGATGGAGGAAGACTGAGACCGGAAGGGGAGGAGTCGAGGCCCTGAAGCACTCGCCATGCCATTGGCTGCCGGGTGTGAGTATGCAAATGAAGGAACGTCACTTCCCAAGCTCTTGGGTTGCGGTCTTCGCCATCTTCTCGCGCCTGCCGGTGCAGGAAGAACGGGAAGACGGACTGCTGCTGGTGAGCAGCGCTGACAGCCGGCTGAGGAGCGGGCTTCGGTTCCGGAGCCAGGCGGTGTCCGGAGGTGAGCGTGTGGCTGTGGCTGGCGGGGCCCTCGTGTGGCTGTGGCTGGCGGGCGGGCGCGAAGCCGTCCTGTGACAGGAGGGCAGGCAAGAAGCCATCCTGTGACAGGAGGGCGGGCTCGGCCAAGGCCATCCGTGACTGGGGTGCAGGGGAGGGCGGGCGCGAGGCCGTCGTGTGACAGGAGAGGAGGCGCGAGGCCATTGAGTGGCGGGAGGGCGGGCGCGAGGCTGCTGTGTGACTGGAGGGCGGGCGCGAGGCCGTCGTGTGACAGGAGAGGAGGCTCGAGGCCATTGAGTGGCTGGAGGCGATTGAGTGACTGGAGGGTGGGGGCGAGGCCATCGTGTGACAGGAGGGGAGGCGCGAGGCCATCATGTGACTGGAGGGCGGGGCGCGGGGCCCTCACGGGAGGACAGGGGAGGGTGGGCGCGAGGCTGCAGTGTGAATGGAGGGCAGGGGGGGAGGGCAGGCCAAGACCACGGCGTGACAGGAGGAGGGTAGGTGAGCCTGTCGGTGACTGGAGGGTGGAGGAGGGCGGAGCTAGGCCGTCGTGTGACTGGAGGGCATGGCCGCAGGGCATGGCGGGGAGGCCGTAGGAGGCGGGTGCGGGCCGAGGAGCTGTGGCACTGAGCAGAGGCTCGCCTATTGCAGGGCGCACCGCTTCCGCCATGTTTCAAGTTCCCGTGGACAGCCAGGACTTCATCAGGATCCTGCGGCCGTGGGTGAAGAGCGTTCTCCAGGACGTAGGGCTGCAGAGCTGCCAGGGGTCCTTGCAGGCCCTTCAGGCCTTTGCCCCCGGGGACAGGTACTTCCTCAATACCTCCTGGCCTGATGTGGCCCCCAGGGGGCTTTTCAGACGGAAGCTGGGATACCGAACCAAGCCGTACTGCTGTAGCCTCTGCCAGTACTCAGCAGACTTGTTCTCTTCTCTCAAAAACCATCTGCATCGGTGCCACGAAGACGAGGCCGACCAAGAGCTGCAGATCCAGTGCCCTGATTGCTCATTTGTTTCACGGCCCAGTGTGGTGAGCAGGCACTTCTCGTTATTCCACGAGATGGCCATGCAGGATCAGAGCACCCAGGATGGGAAACCCTTGAAGGGCTACATAAAACAGTTCACGTGTTTGAAGTGTAGCTTTTCCAATACCACCTTCGGTAGCATGAAGAAGCACGTGCTGCTCACCCATTTTCAGTTCTTACTTAGTGCCTACGTTGGATTTCAGAGTCAGGAAGAACAGGCGCAGCCAGAAGCCAACACTCTACCTGCTGGGAGATACTATTGTAAAAAGTGTGGTGCCACTGTGTGCAGCCAGGATGGTCTGATGTCCCATATTCTGACATCAGATCTACACAAGGACTTGGAAAATAAGCTGCGGTCTGTGATCTCAGAACACAACAAGCGGCCTGGGCTTCAGAAGCAGGCGCCCGTTGCTCCAAAGCCACAGGCAGGCTTGGCCAGGCCAGCAAACAGCAGTGCTGCACGCACCACTGCTCGGGCAAAGCCACGTCGGTCCCGCCCTGCCGTGTCAAAGAACACTCCAAGTCCAGCCATTGCGAAGTCAGTGACCTTGGCCCAGCCTGTGACCACTGCCCAGGTACAGCCACCAGTGGGGGTCCCAGGCACTTCCTGGAGCCTCACTGATTCTGTGCCTACTGCTGCCCAGTCCCACATGGCTGTTGTCTCCAGCCCTCTACCGGTGGGCCAGATCAGCCTCACACTGCAGTCTCCAGCTCCCTCGACTGTGCTCCCCTCAGGCAGGGCTTCACCTAATAAGCCTATCAACCTTCCTGCACTACCCGTGAGTCAGCCCCCTGGGCCTGTGAAAAAGTCTGTTAGAATGAGCGATCTCCCAGTGAGTCAAGTGATCCTACCTGGGCTTTCATCCCTGACACAGCCCATGGGATCTGAAAGTCAACCAGCAAGACCTCTGGTGAGATCAGTGAGGCCAGCAAGCAGGCCAGTGGAGCCCACAAGCAGACAGATCAGGCCTGGTACCCTATCTTCTGGTGTTTCTGCCAGTTCTGGGGTTCTGCAGACCACATCACCAGGAGCAATTTCTGTGGGTCAGGTGGTCTCATTGTCAGTCCTTCCTGAAGGTCAGATGTCCCCTGCTTCTGTGATTCCTGTACAGCTAGCAGCTTCTGGGGTCCTTCCCACTGGCCCAGCAGTCCAGCCCAGGGTTCTCCATGTAGACCAGGCTGCCTCAGCACAGGCTCGCCCCTCTTGTCAGACAGTGTCCTTTAGGGTTCTCCCTGCAGAGCAAGTGGTATCATCTGGGTTGCTGTCTCCCAAACAGCTGATGATCTCAGATGTCCCTGTGAACCAGGATGTGAGCTCTGGTATTCCTCTGCTTGGTCAGCCTGTTACATCAGGAGTCCTTCCTGCAGGCCCACCAGCTAGACCCAGTGTGCTCCAGTTTAGTCAGTCTGTTGGCACTGGCATCTCGCCAGTGAGCCAGCCAGTGAGAGCTGAAACGTCACAGAACACCATGTTCCCCAAGTCAGGCACTGTTTTCAGGAAGCTCCTCCAGACAGGGACACAGGTTAATGGGAAACCCATTTACATGCTGGACCCAGTGCCTGTCACTCTGCCTATTATTCCTCAGGGTGCTAGCATCCTGATTGTCACTCCATCCCAGGTGCCCAACCAAGCCCTGTCCTCCAGTGTGGGTCCACAGATGTCCAGTGCTTTACCCAGCTTGCCCTCCTCTCAGGGGCTGGTAAACACTGCAGACCAGAATATATTTGTTCAGGTCTCTTTACCCGAGGTCGATGTGAATATGGTTGTCAGACAGGCCAAGCAGTGGAAAACCTGCCCAGTTTGCAATGTATTCTTCCCGTCCAATGTCTACCAGGCTCACATTGAAGTGGCTCACAAACCAAGTGAGTCCAACTCCAGTGAGAAGCATGAGCCAGTAAAGCTGGCAGTATGTGCGCCATTTCTGAAGTGGACAATGGAGAAGGCCATGCGGTGCCTCTCCTGCAAATGCTTGGTCTCAGAGGAGGAGCTAATGTACCACTTGCTCACACATGGCTTGGGGTGCCTGTTTTGCTCATTTGCTTTCCACAGCCTGCAGGATTTCTTGGAGCATAGCAGAATTAAACACCATGGGAGGAGGAAGCTGTCTTTGGAATACAGTAACAGGGGCTTCCAGTTGAGCCTGGATGCTAATGGCGATCTGTTGTTCCCCTATCTTGATTTCATCATCACTCTGCCAAGAGAGAAGGTGGGAGAACAGGAAGTCTGCCTGGCTATCCTCTCAGGGATACATTCCACATCACTGGTTCCCTTGTATGTTAAGGTGAGGCCTCAGGTTAAGGATGTACTTAAGCTTCTCAGCAAACAAGAGCTGACCTGTCCCCTCTGTTTGAGCACATTCACGATAACCGAGACCTACATGTTACATTTGAAGGACAGACACCATGTTATGCCGACAGCCTATACAGGATTCAATTCTCCTGCCTTCAAGTGTGTCCACTGTTGTGGGGTCTACCCTGGAAGCTTAACTACAGCAGCCATCACTCTGCATTTGCTGCATTGTGAATGTGCTCCCAAAGGCAACAGCTTAGACCGACAAATTGGGTCTGGTTTTGTTGCAGGGAGTGAACTGCAGTTCGTCAATGGGGAAAGGATTCCTGATTCTAAGTGTCCAGTAAAGAGAAAGTGGCAAGATGGCCATCTGGGGGCAGAAGACGAGAAGGGGAATGAGAAAGTTTCCTTGCCTGTCCTAAAGGGTGATGCAGCATCAGGTTCAGAGGAAGGGACTAGTGCTATGCCTTTGAAGAGACAAAGGGTTGAAAGTACAACGAATGGACTGGTTGATGATGATAATTTATTCCACATCCTAGCATTAGATCCTAGAAAATACAAAGACTGTTCCTATGAGAAAAAAAGGCAGTTTCTTAAAGAGTATTTCCATAAGAAACCATATCCTAGCAGAAGAGAAGTAGAACTGTTGTCTTTATTCTTGAAGATGGAAAGAGTTAATGTGGCTTTGTTTTTTGGAACAAGAAGATATATTTGTTTGAAAGCAATAGAAGTCCACAGACCCTCAGTACTTCTAGGCTTTGATACGTCTCAACTTAAAAATGTTAAACACAGACTGAGCTTTGAGTGTGAACCACAAAACTCAGCTTAAAGTTCCAGGCAGTAGTTTGAGCTGACTTTGCTCTGTTGTGTTGGTTTCTGTTGCTTTTCTGCATGTTTCAGGTGCTCAGGAAGACTTGGGGTAAGAAGCAAATGTTACTCTAGATGTACTGATTCCCGTCGTTCAGTCTCCTAGTGACTCTTAAGTGTAACCACTCCCCTGTCCTGTGAATTAAGTTTTGATATTCCATATATGGCTTATTCTCCTAGTAGCTTCCATCAAATGATATAAACCTGAAATCTACAAATACTTGTTTTCTCCTTTTAGGAAATTTCTGCTTGTTTGTAAATGACTGGTTGAAAATAAGAGTATTGTTCTGGAGTATTTTGAGCATCAACCTAGGAGACAGCTATATTTAGAGAAAAGAACATTGCTATGTGTATGACTTTCTAAGAACAGGTTTTAAAATTTATATTTTATTTTATATATGAGTGATGTGCATGACAGAAGAGGGCATCAGATCCTATTATAGATGGTTGTGAGCCACAATATGGTTGTTGGGAATTGAATCAGGGCCCTCTGGAAGAGTAGCTAGTGCTCTTAACTACTAAGCCATCTCTCCAGTCTCTAGCTCTTTTTTTTTTGTTTTTGATTTTCTTTTTTTGTTTGTTTTTTGAGGCAGGGTTTCTCTGTGTAACAGCCCTGGCTGTTCTGGAACTCACTATATAGGCCAGGCTCGCCTGCCTCTGCCTCCCGAGTGCTGGGATTAAAGGCGTGTACCACTATTGCCTGGCAAAGAATACATATTTGAACATTAAATTCTGTTAATATTAGCTTTCAATATTATACTTTTTATTTATATTTTCAGTTTTGTCCTGAAAGCTTTAAAGAATACAACTCATAGAAAAAATAAATGTTTTCATTATTAAAAATATCCCTATCCTAGGGTCTTGTAAGCAGTTCACAATAAGTATTCCTTTATAAAGCAAGAATTTGTAGAGGCAGGACTGCATTCCAGTGTGGACTTTATAGTGACAAGTCATCTCTCCATTAAAAGATAAGACAATTTTTTTTAGCACGTTTAGACTAGAAATCGAGAACACAGACACAGAACTCTTTCTTGCTTGAACTGCTCATAAACAGGTTGGAAGAAAGGACTGTGGACACATATATGCTATTCTTGCCTCTGTGCAGACTACTTGGAATGGATTACATGTTTCAGGCTTATGGTAAAAGGGGTAGAGCTAGAGCTGTGTCTTTGTGGCTGGAGAAACCTAGTCGATGTGTTAGAGTTGGGAAGATGACATTTCCTCTGCCCCAGGTAGCAGGCATTGCTAAGGAATCTGTGTTGAATTACTGTGTTGTATCTTCTACAGATACCAAACCTTGTGTTTTTTTTACACAATATAAGGCATCAACGTTGTGCATAATAACATAGACCAGCCCACTTAGGTCTGGAATCTTTGCCTTTTTTTTCCTCCTGGCAA
Source organism: Arvicola amphibius (assembly GCF_903992535.2). NCBI lineage: Eukaryota > Metazoa > Chordata > Mammalia > Rodentia > Cricetidae > Arvicola > Arvicola amphibius. The sequence goes on from NC_052063.2 coordinate 3,747,249, forward strand.
AACAAACTACTTGTGATGAAGAAGATGTGCTCAGGAGGAAGAGCACACACAGACAGAGGCAGTGTACTTGGTTTTTATTCTGAGGAAGGTGGTGATTGTGTCTATTCCCTATTGGCTGGGGTCTGACCTCATAGTCTTACTCGCTTGACAAGTCTGAAAAGAATTGGTGCACAGGAAGTGGAGGAAGGGGAGCAAGGAGTCCCTGCTGCAAGGAGAGAAGGGCCATTGCCTCAGGCTATCAGACTCCTAGACTAGGAATAGTACTATTGAGGAAACAAAATATTTGCAAATATTTTTATATTTGCATTAAAATATTTGCAAAACTTAAAAAATAAGAGAGACAAAAAACCTCTTAATTCCTTGTCCTAAATATAAATTTTATAGTATTTGATAGAAAAGACATTTGATACTTAAAATTTTTCTTTTAAAACTTTTTTTTTAAAAAAACTCATTACTGTGTTGTTTTTTTCTGCCCTATCTTGGAATAAGAAACTACAATGGGAAGGAGGGACCTGTTTTGTAATAGCTGACTCACTATCCTGAGTTAGATTCCTACTACAAAGGATAAGTTCTTTTTAAAAAATTTTTTGAATTAATTCTTATGTATATTTCATTAGCATAGTTTAGGTGAGCCTGCCTTTCTAGGGGTAGTTCTTTGACCAGGAGATTAACCTGCCTGCAATGAAATGATAGGTTGATCATTGCCTTTCGCTGTGCAAAGGAGGAGCTTGTCTCCCTTCAGGTGAAGTACCCAGAGTGCGGGGCTCCAGGAAGCATTACAGTGTTGCTATATTTTCAGAAACGCAGCACTTGCATGTAATGCTTGTAACATGCATTCAGGTGGTTGTGAATCTTCTATGACTATTGGCTCGCTCTTGTCAAACCCGAGGGCTGCTCAGATCTTTTTGTTGTTGTTGTCTACCTATTTTCAGAGAATCTACTGTGAATTAAAATTTGTTATACCACTGCCAAAAAAATAAATAAAGTTGTTTTTGGAACCCAGTCTCAGAAATTTCTTATGCATGTTGTCTGAGGGCTATTTTGTATCACAAAGGCAGAACTGAGTAGTGACAGAGATTGGGGGCCTGGAAATTTAATATTTACTATCTGGTTCATTACACACAGATTGTTTCCAGCGCCTAGATTAGAGGAAGGCAGGAACATTTCTGAATTTTGAAACCTTCATCCTGTGGATCACTTCTTTCTTCCTTATTATCCTCATACTTATATTTTATCCAATCCTTAAAATTTTCTTTACTGAATTTTACCCTATACCGAAATAAAATGTTCCGTGTAAGCTCTCTAAATAACTCTCACCCTACAGCAGCTCTGTTTGTTCCTGATACATTTGCAGATCTTTTAGATGTGGAGAAACTGGCTAAGGGGACCCTCATCCTTTCTACCCCAGACCTGACACAATTCTTTACATTGGTCCTCTATTTTCTCCTATTCTCTTCAATGCTCTGCAGCTCCCTGCTATGTCTAGCTCATTTCCCTGGCAGTGGGACCAGTCCCTGACACCCTACATCAACTTTGTGCTCATTTCTCTGGCAGTGGGACTGCTCCTTGATGCCTACATCAACTCTGTCCATTTCCTCTCAGGAACCTGCTCTGTTTCCCCTGCCTCTGTTCCCGAAACCACAACCTTCCCAGAAAATCACTTGGTTTAATTCTGTTGCCACGTCATCTGCTTGCAGCTCTCTAGTTATCTTCCAAGTCTCTTCAAGAATGCAGGGCAGCAATTGCATGACCCATTGCAACCCATCAAGTTAAGATTGCCTGCTATATAGCCAGAGGACTCCTTCTCAGTGGGCCCAGAACTGCCCACTCCAGCAAAAGCCCTTCTCAGCAAAAACAGCTATAATGTCCCTGCTGTATGTTTTTATATACTCTTAGAGTTAGGAATAATAGTTCCTTGCTAAAAGATTACACTTCCCAGTTTCCCTTGTGGCCAGACCAAGCAGCTCCAGGAGCAAGGGACTACGGTGTAGTAGTTTCTGCCCATATAACGAATGGCTGCATCCCATCTTATGTAGCAATTTTGGCATCCATACAGGTGGGTGACATGATAGCCCCTCACCATGAATAAACGGTTCCACCTGTGCTGGATAGTTTTTATGTCAGCTTGACAAGGTCATCTGAGGAGAGGGAACCTCAATTAAGAAAATAGGATCAGGTTGTGTCAGGCCTGTGAGGCATTTCCTTGATTATCAATCGATGGAGGAAGCCCATCCCATTGTGGGTGGTGCCATCCCTGGGCGGTGGTCCTGGGTTCTATACGAAAGCAAGCTGAGAAAGCCATGAGAAGCAAGACAGCAGCACCCCTCCATGGCCTCTGCATCAGCTCCAGGTTCCTGTCCTGATTTCCTTTGGTGATGAACGGTGACAGGGAAGTGTAAGACCTTTCCTCCCCAACTTGCTTTTGGGCATGGTGTTTCCTCACAGCCTTATAAACCCTAAGGCACCATCTAAGGTCAGGTTCACGTCACACATTTATGAAGGCCAGACTTCATAAAAGCTACCCCTTGAGGACAGTTTTTGTTTCAACTCTAATGGGCACAAAGCAAAGTACTGTGGGCTGGATTTCTTGTGGCCAAGTACCTTTATGCAGCACACAGCCCACACAACTGTACATAATGGTGCTATCAAAGGTGGCACGGTGCCAGTTGACAGGAGATTTTTCAGGGAACTGCACAATCCAGGGGCAAAGAGGAGAACAATCATAAACTTTTCATGTTCCCGTGAGTTCTTCCTTAGCCCAGTGACTTGGGGTGTTGACACGAGAATGATAGAGCACTCACCATCTTAGTGTTGTAAGAAATAAAAGGGACACCAGGTGGGAGTGATGCTTGGCACAGTGTCTGGAACCTAATGGACCTTCAGAAATTCCAATTATCATATATAGGGTAAGGTGCTTGTTCTGATGAGGGACACAGAGATGCGGCCACACCCCTCCCAGGATATAGTCACTAAAGGGTCTCAGGAAACAGGCATCACTATAGGACAATTGGTAGTTATGTCAAATAAGTGCCATACAGAAAATCTCATAGGATTTCAAAGGAAGAATGCTGAGGGTCTTTAAGTAGCAAGTCTTGAAGTTGAGGGTGTTATGTAATCCCCGCAAAGGAAGATGAATGAGGTTCGGAGAGGCTATGTAACTTCAACAACGTCCTACAGCTAGTCAGGAGGTAGGCTATCTAACTTCAACTAGCTTATACAGGTAGACAGGAGGTCAAGCCCAGACTAGCACTTCAACATTTCCTATGTAGACACGGGCTGTGTGGGAAGGCCACAGAAGGGTTGGGATTTACTCTCCCATGGTAATGGTAATGGGCTCAGTAAGAGGTGCCATCTTACTAAGGAAGTTGTGTTCATAAAAATAACATAAGGGAGAAGAGCTGAGCATATGTGTGTTTGTGTACTCTGAGCCCAGAGCTCAGTGTTTTGGCTGGACAGGCTGGTTAAAGATCTTTCTGTTTCTGCTCTCCTATGCTGGGTTTGCAGGTTCCACGAAGCTGTACCCAGCTTTTTTCATAGATACCAGAGCTCTGAATTCAGCTCTTCAAGGCTGGTGTGACAAGCACTTTACCTACTGAGCCATCTCCCCGGCCCAATTTATGTTTCTTTTTTGTTTGTTTGTTTTTCGAAACAGGGTTTTTCTGTGGCTTTGGAGCCTGTCCTGGAGCTAGCTCTTGTAGACCAGGCTGGCCTCGAACTCACAGAGATCTGTCTGCCTCTGCCTCCCGAGTGCTGGGATTAAAGGTGTGCGCCACCACCGCCCAGCTATGTTTCTTTTTTTAAATGAAATTTTTATAAAGGTATTTTAGTACTCTGGGAAGCTAAGACTAAGAAAGTACAGATACTGAGAAGCAACGTCACTTTAGGTATCACATGGAGTTATAATTTCCCATAAGCGCCGAATCTCCTGCTCAACAGTGTTGTGTTTTAAGATTCTGGATCATGCTGAAGGATGGCAAAGACTGAAAAACACAGAGAGTCACAAATAGCCTTTCTTTCGAACAGAAATAGCTGAGCTATGGCTTTTAAAAACTGAATATATAAGTACCAAGGGAGAGCAATTTTAACTAAAAGGCAATTAATTAATTGTTCCCTTGCCCTCCACCTTCTGAAAGTTTCCAGTGTATTTGAAAGTTTTCAGTGTAGTAACTGAAAATTTTGGGTTAGCTTACAATCCCGTTTCCCATTTTTGTCTTCTTGTAGTATTCTGTGAACACTATTGAATTGGGACTTAGGTGAAAGACGATCTTAGGATAGTTTTTCTGTGCGTTCCTATTTTTTTCTCAGGGCTTTCTGTACCCCTTGGTTTTAGGATCCAATAGTGCAGGGAGGAGAGTGGATAGTGGTAGCCAGTTGCTTTCCCCTCCCCTCCGTTCTCGATGTGAGGCTTGTGCCTCTTAAGATGCTTCCATGTACAAGCGAAAGTATGCATATAAGGCCACATGCCATGGGAGCCCTGCTGCAGATGCAGTTGGCATGAGGCACAGCCGAGTCTGACTGAGTGAAGAGAGTCTTCATGAGGTTCTAACCAAGATGAAACACACTTAAGGTTCATTTGATATTAAGACTAAGTATTTTTTATTTGCCCCCAAACAGCACTATAAACCATCACAGAGGGGAAAGCAATTCTGCCTGATGGGTAGGGGCATCTTTACCTTGTTGATGATGTGGATCACTCCGTTTGTGGCTGCACTGTCACCGTCCACAATGGATGCCCCCTCAATGGTGATATTCTGCAACCACAAGCACAATTGGGGGGCGGTGGTGAGTGTCCTTGGGGAATTGCATCACCTCTGGGGTGCCTGCCTCTTGAGCAGCGGTAACCATCAGAGTTTTGGGCCATAGAGACAGTGACTGTCTACCAATCAAGAGCAATTGAGCGCTAATCGTTTCGGTTTCATTTTCTTTTCTCACTAGGACCTTGGTTTGCAATTCCTCCTAGATCTTAGGGAGGAGGGATGCTTGCCTAACCCTGAGCAAGCACGTTTCATGAACAGAGGCCATGGAAACACACCAGACCGCCTGTCACATCTTGTGGTGTTAAAGGGGATGTTTTTTATTGTGTTAGACACAGGAATGAACCTAAGAAAAATGTGTGTTTGATGATTATCTCCTCAGAGTCAGGGCCTTGACTGATTTATCTTGGTACCTATATAGCCTGTGACACGCCAGGGTGGATGTTAACATTGCTAAGGAAATTGTTGGTTTGGAACACCAGTGGACTAGCCTGACTACAATAATCACATTATGTGAGTACACACAAAGGCATGTTGTAAATTAAAAAACAATTTATGATGTCTACCTTTTGTGTGCACTGTGGTACTTCAGTATGTTATATACACCGGGCAGTGATCTAGTTAGGATATTTCATCTCTGTCATCCAAATCATTTATTTCTTCCTGGGATGACAACATTCAAATCCCTTCTTCCAGCAAATAGCTGGTCAAATAGACGGATTTTCTGAGAGCACCGGAGGTTGAATGTAGGACTTCACACAAGTGCTCTTTCACTGAGCTACGTCTCCAACCCATGTTTTACTTCTCATTTCAAAACAGGGACTCACTAAGTTGCCCAGGGCTGGCCATGACCTTACTCTATACCCCCAGGAAGACTTGAACTTGTAGTCCTCCTGCCTTGGCCTCTGGAGTAGCTGGGATCACAGTTCCACAGCACCAAGCTGGGCTCACCTATTTGATTTGTAGACACAATACTCCACAATGTTTTTTTTTTTTTTATCACTAGCTACATCTTTGCACCATTATCTTTTATAAAAAATATCCATTTTTTTAAAGATATGGTCTCACCGTGTAACCCTGGCTGGCCTGGAACTTGTTATATAGATCAGGCTGACCTTGGACTCACAGAGAGCCACCTGTCTCTGCTTTCCTCAGGGCTGGGGTGAAAGGCATGGGTCAACATGCCCAAAATATGTACCCAAAACCTTTATCTCATATTTTTTATTGAAACAATTCAGAATATAATATGAATGTCATTAGAATTTCTGAAGATTTACAAAAGAAGGTTTATAGAATATCTATGGAAGCCCTTGTTAGAGTTTTCTGCTATCTACATTAGCCAATGAGCCTAATGTTGAAACTCAACTCAGTGGGTTCTTTCCTAATTATCATAGGCTGAAAGGTAAACTGGGGCGTTCTGAGCCTTTTCTGCCCATGGCTGATGAGTCATGATGGCAGCTGTCCCCAGTTGCTTGCTAGAACCCTCATTTTGATCCACTCATGGGAAGACTAACATTTGATCACTCGCAGCCACTAAGCCAGAATTCCCCCTCAGATTGGCACATGAGTCCTTGAGAGACTCCGGGAATGCCAGAAAACCAGTTTCTCTGAGGTCTCACTCTTCTGTGGCCACTGCCCGGGCTCAAGATGCACGTGTGTGCAGAGTAGGCACTTATTGCAGGCTTGCAGTCCGGCTAACTCACATGACATCCAGTTACTGGTGATGACTCTGCTAGGAGCTATGGGTTACCAGTCTTACTTAACTCTGCACCAAAGCTGTGGCGCTGACTGCCCTTTTCCCTTTCTAGGACGTGTCAGGAGGAGCTCCATGGTCTGCATTTTGGATCACTGCTTCTGATAGTCTTTTTGTCTTTTTTCTTAAATTTTTTTTCATACAATATATTCTTTATTATGTTTTCCCTTCCCTTCAAGTCCTCCCAGATTCTCCCCACTTCCTTCCCTGACTTTATGTTCTTTCTCTCTTACCCCCCGCCCCACACAAAACACAAAAATGAAAATTAAAACAAACAAAGGACAATAAGACAAAAGATGCCAAACAAAATGAAAAGCACCCCCTGAAAAGAAACATAAGGTTCATTTTGTGTTGGTCCACTACTCCTGGGCACGGGGTCTGCGCTGGAGTGTGGCTGATATACCCAGTGGCACTCCATTGAATAAACTGATTTCCCTTTTGTGATGGCTAACAGTGATTGTCGATTTGGTGGGATCTAGAATCACTGTGGAATGCCCCAGTGAATGTCTACAAGGGACTTTTAAAACTAGGTTAATCGAGGTAGGACAACCTACCTTACATATCAGAAACATTAGTGTATGGGCTGGAGTCTGGACTGCATAAAAAATAGAAAGCTAGCCAATCTCTCTCGTTAATTTCTCCTGACTATAGACTGTGTGATCATCTGCCTTAAGCTCTTGACATTATGACTTCCCCTCAGACTCTGAGCTGAACAAACCTTAAGTTGCTTTTCTCAAATGCTTGATCACAGTGATGAGAACATTAATGAATATACTGCTGTAGCCCAGTTGTTTTTCTGTGTTGCTTTTGTTTTTGTTTTTTAAGTGTGTACATGTGTGATCGTTGTTGCAACTGGGTGATGCTCACACAGGCTCCTAGTCTCTCTGTGTTCATATCCGTAAATTCCCATTGCAAAAATTGAGAAAGGACAGCTTGAGTAAAGGTACCGTGCTCCAGACAGCTGGATGACATTGCTCTTACCCCATCTGCCTTGTCCAGGTGAAGGAAGCTTCCTTGCAAAGATGTTGCTAGCATGTTGGAGGATGACAGGTTCTGCAGATCGGCCCCTCCGTATGTGCCTCGTACTGTGTGATATCTACAGCATCAGATCATAAGGGTCACAGTCAATATCCATGCAGCAGGTGGTGTCACTTACCAGGAGAACAAGCTCTGGGGCAGACTAGCACCCTCAGACTTCACCTTCTCCCCTGCAGTGCTCAGGCTCAGCTGGAATTAGTCATCAACCACTCTGTGCCTTGCTGTTACATCTATCAAATGGGAATAAATTGTAGCTCCTATCTCAGAGGTGTTGGCAGGGTTAACCAAATGATATGCAAAGCCCAGGGCTTGGTTTAGAGTCAGCTGTTAACAGGTAAAGTCCCCTGACCCAGGGGAGGGTGGCTAGGGACATCCTAGGACAGGAAGCGTCACGTAGTTTCTCTACACTGATGCCAGTCACACAACATGGAAAATAAGGTAAATGACACCCACTTTATTAGGGCTGGAATATTGTTCCGTGACAACCAGAAGGTTCTCTCATTCTTGTCCATGTCTTCAATGGCTTGCCGGGAAGGCACAAGGACAGTGAGATTCGGGGTGGCAGACAGCATGGATTGCAGGGAAGCATCCTGAGTCACGGGAGGAAAGAAAGTGGCCCGAATAGTGTTAGAAACTAGCTAGGCTGGCTTACGCCGCCGTCAGAGATGATGGCTTTCCATGTGATGTAATTCTAGAGGGAGAGAGTGCTGGAAAGACACTAGGCTTTCCCTCCTCAAGCCCACCCAGTCATTGACTGATGGCTTATATTATTTTTCTGAGAATTTTTTTTAATGTGTGGATTTTTATAATGATACAGACTTTCCTGATTGGGTCATACTTTGTCATCGTAAGTCTGAATGAAAAGCCAGCTAAATAGCCTTGATGTGTATGTATGTGCGTTGTGTGTGTGTGCGTGCATGCACATAAAGAACTACCTGAGTTCTTTGATGTTTTTAGAGTGAGCGTTTGAGGAGAGTAGGGAGAATGAGGGCCTGAGTCAAACTTAACTGCGTCTCATTCATGCCCAGAAAGTCTACTGCTATGTTCAACCATTGTATGAAAAAAAATCAACCAAAAATGAAAACCAACTCCAAACACTAAATCTTGGTTTAGAGAACTTGCTGGTTTTCTGCTGGATACTCATGCTGGAACTGATGTGAAGCATCCTACACTACAGCAGTAAAGCAGGTTGGGGGGAAATGTGCCCTGTCCTGCCTGCTCCTGGGCTGGCATCGCGTGTGGGGCGACACCGTTGTGCATGTGTGGCTGGAGGGAAGCCAACCTGCTCGGAGAGGAACCAGTCCCTTGATTGCCTGCAGGGAGAGAGTTGTACGGAGAGCCTCCACTGTAGAAACAAGTGGTCCCTGGAATGTTCTGGAATGGATGGGGAGCTGTTCTCTGAGGGAGTGCTGGCTAGGCAAGACCTATTTTGGTACAAACTTATTTAAAGAGACAGTATGTTAGGATGTATGACAAGGTCAGACACTGGGGCAGGGTGAGCCTGGATTCCTTATACAATACTCTAGTGGGGTGAAGAATAAGCTCTCCCAGCATGTTGAGCAGAGAGCTAAGCATATATGAAGATGTTAGCTGTAGGTCTAAACCTTGGTGCACTAGGGCATGAATCGTGTTATGCTTTCAAAGAGAGAACTATGGTGGATAGTACCATCCTTATGTATTTGAACTGCGCGTAACTCAGCTGCCCCAGCTTAACCCGGGCCATCACTTCCCAGCTTGGCTATACATGTTAGCCCCAGTGTCCAGGCCAAGCCCCTGACTTATCAGATCAGAGTCTCCTGGGGTGCGGTGCCCCATGATTCTAAAGTGTAGGCAGCACCCCTTCATTTCCTACCACACAAACTCCAGTCCTCTAAAACGATTTATGTTACCGATGTGGAGGTGCAAATGCAGGGACTCACGTTTATCCACTGGTAAAACGCAGCTGCTTCAGAGAGACGCGACAGTTCCTTATTCATTTGTTCAAGGGAGGGTGGGAGAGGGGCAGAGAACACAGAAACATCATCTCAGGGAGGTGGACAGCCTGCCCCCACCCTCGAGAGCTGTGCTCTCTGTAGAGCCAGGCTTCCCCGCCCTCGTGAGCTGTGAGAGCAAGTGCTGCAATGGCCTTCACACTCAGGGGCCTGACTGTCCTCCAGAGGACACCACGGAGCAATGTTGCTATCTACAAGGTTCACACTTGAAAACTACATAACAAAGAGTAAATACAAAGAAAAAATGCAAAACAGATCTGATAATGTTTTCTATAAATTTTATAAATTTTGGATCAGCCGGGCGGTGGTGGCGCATGCCTTTAATCCCAGCACTCGGGAGGCAGAGGCAGGCGGATCTCTGTGAGTTCGAGACCAGCCTGGTCTACAAGAGCTAGCTCCAGGACAGGCTCTAAAAGCTGCAGAGAAACCCTGTCTCGAAAAGTCAAAAAAAAAAAAAAATTTGGATCATAGCTATCTCGGGGTGCAGAGGCCTGTGGTCTGCGGTTTGGACACTGCCTGTTAGACTGAGGTAACTCTAGCTTTTCCAATGTAAGCTCTTCCACATCAGAACTTAGCTGGTAAGAAACAGCCACCTAGACCCCAAGGAGATTTCCTGAGCTCAGGAAACAGTGCCCACTCAGAGCCAGTGTGGAGCTGAAAACTGGGGCATGGGGTTAACGTGCCTGGACTCGCACTGTGACTTTGCCATGGCCTACAGACAGCTTCTCTGGAGGGATCTGAGCCATGCCTGGGTGAAGACGGGGCAGGGCCAGGCAGGAACAGCAGAGGCTTTGAACTTTAGTTTGCTAGGAAGGTTAGGGACTTGGTGGGGAATTTAACTGCTGGAGGGTTTGGGGACACGGACAGCAGATGTGGCCCAAACTCCAGGTGTGGTGTAGGGGCAGCTTCTTGATGAATGAATGCCTATGAGAGGCAAAGGGTGGGACCTTCCTGAACATCGCAGGGGTGAGTGTGTGTGGGGAGAGGTGCCATAGGAGCCTGGGGACTAGCTCTGGAGTGGCTTTTGTTTGGGAGGCTATAGGTCCTAGGGAATTTCTGGAAGGAAGGTTTCAGAGAAGAGGAACAAGAACCTGAGTGCGTGAGAAGAGCAACGGTGAGAAAAAAAATGTTAACAAACCCGGACAAACTGCTAACAGAGGGGCCTATTGACATATCAAAGCTGACGTGACCACCAGGTCTCCCAGCATCCCTCAGTCCCCAGCTGTTACAGGGTCCTTCTGGCTGTCGTACCCTGTCCCCACTCTGAACTCTCCAGCCCAGAGGTTGGGCTGCCCTTCCTGCAGAGGCTCTTCCCTATGGAATCTGCCATTTTGGCCACTCTGGTCCTTTCGGACCTTCTACCTCTTGGGCCAAGCCACCCCTCTTGGTCGGTGGCTCCGCTCTCATTGTCCTCTCCTCACATGGCCCGGCTCCGTCTGGGCTCTCCCAGGTGTCTGCCTCTGGCTCTACAACACACCATACCTAGGAGCAGTCACGTCCTCCTTTCTATTTCTTTTTCATTTATCTGGTGTAGAAACCCAGGATTTTGATAACTGACAGAAATACACTCCTCCCCACTTGAAATTATAGTCCAGTGTGGGGTGGGACAGATGGAGAGGTAGTGACAGTTCAGTGTGACCCATACTGCATGGCTAGAACATGCTATACTCTTGATTAAATGTTGGGCGTGGAACTTAGACAGATACCAACATTCCAGGCAAGTAAGTGTGCTTAGACTTAGCTTATGGACCTGGGGAATGGGTATCATAATGGCATTAATCCCAGATAGCTGTTGTGAGGTTTAAAAGAGAAGCTGCTGCATTAAGGACCCGTAAGACACCTGGTACATAGAGGGCACTTGTGTGTGCACATGCTCGCACGCATGCATACGCACACACACACACACACACACACACACACACACACACACACACACAGACTCCCCCCCACAGTCAACCTCATTCAGGATGGATAAACCCAGGGTGTTCTGGGTACCCATGGGAGTCATAAGACCCAATGGAAACAGCCCCGCAGAGGGAGGCCAGCTGCTCACTCGGGAAGTTTGTGAGAAAGATTGGCAAGCAAAAGTCAAGTCTTCTCTGTGTGCCGAAAGTGCCAAATATAAGCGGCTGCAGCCTGTGAAAACGAGTGACACCCTCCCCCCCCGAACATGTGAGGTGTCTGGAAAAACCAGGCGTCCTCGTGTAGAACCTCCTGGACAAAGGGTCTGCAGAGACATTCATTTTCCTGCCGTGTGCCCTCTCTGGCTTTGCACGGGAGGGTCTCCCTAGGGACTTACCACGAGCACGTTTCCATAGCACAGGAGACCATTTCCTTCATAGCCCTCTCGACAAACGCAGCTCCACACGCCAGAGGCATCGGCTTGACAGGTGGCCTGAGAGAAACCAAGATGGACATCACGACTTGCTTTGATCACTCCCTGCTCCTCACTCGATGCTCTGCCTCACCACACGCGGCCCAGAGGCCATGCAGCCAGGTGACCACTCACTGAAACCTCTGAAACCAGGAGCCAACATCCTTCAAATTGATTGCTCAGGGGTCTTATGCTCGCCACAAGAAGCGGCCACACAACCTGAGTTTTGTTCTTACGAGTTTTCTGTGTTTTTAGAACTGAAGGAAACAACACGTAACTCACCAGGGGGTGACATTTCTCTGCCTGTTCCAAGCATGAAATGACTGGCTCACAATCAATCCCATTTCCTCGGAATCCTTTCTTGCACTCACATTCATTCTGTAATTCCAGGAACACAGAAGGGATTACTGAAGCAAGCTCTCTCAAGCCTTGTGCCCCGCTACACTGAAAAGCAGACCACAGCCATGCAACCCTCCTGAAGAACAGAGACTAGATTCCAGACTGCTAGTCACTGTACATAGTCAGCTGCCTTTGATTACTACATTATTGGTTACTATTAGCATTATGATGCTCAGTCACAGTCCTTTTTACTTTCTCTTAAAATCTTTGACTTCACAAAGGCCTATAAAGAGAGCTGAGACTCAATGGTTATCGCAATAGAAAAGCCGACCCTGTTCCTAGAGAGAAAGGTTAAGCAAGCTGTGGCTTATCAGCTTGGTGGAGATCCATAGACAAGGCTGTTGCCAGCTTGACGACACTCTGCTTAATTCAAAATAATGTCTCCCCATTGTGTAGATGGATTCAGGGCATCACTTCTGCATGGACAACCCACAGCACATAGCCCAGCAGCTGATGTAGCTTCATGTAGCTAGTCAATGCCTCTCCTTCCTCAGGGCTTAGTCCCCTGCTACAGGAGTCAGGGTGCTCTCACTTGCCCCGTGGGGAGAATCAATAGCTAATTAATAACGTATAGCGATGACAGTGACATAGTAAAAGGAGAACATTTTCAGGTCTGTGGCAGACAATGAGCGGATGAAGCTGCAGTCAATTACTACGGCGTAAAGGAAATAAACTAACAACCTGAGCAAAGAAAAGGCCAGAAGGAAAACCGGAACATCAGCTCGTAATGAATTTCCCATCTTATCTCCCCAGCTGTTTCCCACAAAAATGCAATATCCTGACATTTCAAACACGATTTTAAAAGAATTTCTTCAGTTGAGTTAAACAGCACAGCTGTTTCGTTTAAATGTTAAGACAGCTGTTTTGGGGTTATTGTGGAACGAGCAGCCAATCTAGAGAAAGGCAGAAGTGCATTAAAAGATAAACGAGAAAGGTCCGATCTTAAACTGAAAAAGAAGGAGCACAGGCTTTGTGGGGTCACTGGCTGCTAAGGTGCGTCTGGGACTAGACTACTGCTCAGAGCGGGTGGGCGGGCTTAGAATGGTCTCTGAGGATGCTCTTTTAGAAGTGGGACCCTGCTGGGCCTTGAGGGAGGACGAGCGAACAGGGGAAGGCATTCAAGCTGAGGGAAGCTGTCAAGGAAGACGAAGCGGTGTGAGGAAGTTTGACTGACTGGAGAAGGGCTGTTTAGGGTGGGCTTTGGAAGCATATATACACCCCAGTGGGAGCTGACACAAGATCTTTCAGCTGGAGGAAGAAGTGAACAAAACTTCCACTGTATGAATTTTGTTTTCAACAGTGTCACCTGCTCTGTGAGCTTTATGAGGCAAGCGTGTACATTATATGTGTGTGGACAATGTTTCATATCCACACGAAAGCCAAGCACACCCTGCATAATGGTCGACCACAAGCTCATCAACTAGAGGCTTAATTCCCTCCACCTGCTGTCAGCACAGCACCTCTGTGTCCCCAGCCCTAGTACTCCTCCATGCCTTTCGTCCAGACATGGCTTGTCTCTTTAAAGCAACGTTCGCAGAAATTAAAGTTAGTATCCATTCAGTGTGTCCAAAACCTTTTAAACCAACTGCAACCAAGTGAAGGCCCTCTTAGGTGGGGCTTATCTGATTTCCTAAAGATGTCATAGAGGCCCCCTCTTTCCTCCATCTCCCCTCAGGATGTTTAACATTTGTTTGTAGGAAGAGGATATAGACGCTGTCGATACTGGAGTCTCTTCTTCAACCTCCAATTCATCTGTTAAAGTCCTGCAGCCCCTAGAACATGATCTTGTTTAGAAACAGGGTAGTTGTCCTGCATGTGATTTAAGGTGAGGTCCTGTTGGAGTAGCCAGGACCCTGACTCTCATCTGACTCCAGCATCCACGTGAAAACATGAACGCAGGAGACGTGTGCACACAGAGAGCACGCCATGGGAATGCGGAGCTGGAGCTACCAAAAAGGGCCAGCAGGCTAGGGCAGTAGCAGGGGATAGGCTCCCCCATGGTCCCTGAGAAGGAGGCACCAGCTGACTTTGATCTCAGGCCTCCAGATTACGAGACAATATGTTTATTGTTCTCCAAGGCCCAGATTGTGACACTTTTGCTATGGCAAGGCCTAGAAAATGAATACAGACACCAAGGCACTTCTCTCTGCCCTTCTCAAAGGCAGTCTGGTGACACAAATGAACCAAAGGTGCAGTCATCCGCTGAGTGCTTGGTGAGGCGTGAGTCTGCAGCGGGCTCTGCCATGATTACCCTCCGGAGGGCTCATTTGAGAGCTCCTTCACCCTAGACCCCTGCGCTGGCTCTGCTGTCAGAGAAATCAGAAGGGTAAATGGACACCGCGGTGCGACAGGCAGACCATGTGCTCCCTCTGCGTGGCTTTTAAAGCGCTCGTCACTTTGTCACTCGTGTGGGTCCGCCACCTTACATGGGATCTTTTGCCTAGCGTGACTTGTGGGCCTTGGCCCTAGTCCTTGATCATCTCCCGCAACCAACTCAGTTCACAAGGAGAGAGACGAGTGAGAGAGGCGTGCAAAGCTTACGTGAGCATCTGTTTTATTTTGTTTGCCGGCATCCGCTCTCTCTTTCTAGAAAATAACTTCGGGGACACCACTGTTCTCTCTTCTGGTTTATACAACAGAACATGTTTTCCCCCTCAGCCCAGGACCCCAGTAGAGAGCGTAAGATTGAGTTTGTCTCTGCCTGCGCAGACCCTGGCCATGGGGCCCGATTTCTACCAGGGCTGACAGGAATGAGGAGGCCACAAGAGTGATCAATTTGAGCCAACAAGAGAAAAGGGATCCTGGGTTTAGGTAGAAGCGATCACAAGATGTACGCTGTTGTGCCTAAGAGAGCAGGGGCAAGGCTGGAGCTGCTGGAGGACATCTGACCCAGGAGACTGGGCAGAAGCTGGGGCCAGACAGACCGCCGTCCTGTGGCCCCGTGAGCCCTGCACCGTACCACACCCGCATCTGCATGCGGTCGTTACAGCTGTGCAAGCCATAGAACTCCCCCTCTCCTTCATCTTCTTAAGGATTTTTGGTAAAGCATGGCTGATAAAACTCACCATTGCAGTTTTCATTTCCCGGTCCAGCGGTCAGCCACACTCACACTGCTGTCCTTCCTCCATCACTGGCGTGGCTCCAGAACTTTCCTCATCTCCACCAACTGAAATCCCCTGCTCATGACCTACTCCATCCCCCACACCGGGCCCAGGCAGTTGCGTTTCCACCCTCTGCCTTTATAAATCCGACTCCTCTAGGGATCCCATAGGAAAGGAGCCACGGTCCCCCAGGCTGCTTCTGACTGAGGTCTCCAAGTTCTTCTAGGCTGTGGCGTGGGCCAGAGATTCCTTCCTAAGACTGAGGTTTTGTTACTTGTTGCTTCAACTTTTGATCACTGTGAACCATGCTTTGAGCAGTGTGGTAATACAAGTATACCTTGGAGTCCCTGCTTTTAATTCTTTTTGTGCAGTTGAATTATTGTTTCATATGGCCATCCCATCTTTAATTTTCTGGAGAGTTGCTATTCTGTTTTCCACGGCCATGCCATTTTTTAATTCTCACCAGGAATGCACAGGGAACTGGATTTTCTGTTGCAACCAGACTGCCCAGTGACCCAAATATGTCCTTATACTTTCCCCACCCCTAGTTGTCACTGCCTAAGAAACACCCATTGTGGTCTGTGGTTCTTTGAATGAGAATGGTCCCCAAAGGCTCAGATACCTGGATGCTTGGTCCTTAGTTGATGGAACTGTTTTGGGAAGGATTAGGAGGTGTGGCCTTGCTGGAGGGGGTGTGACTTTGTTGGAAGAGGTATGTCACTGGGGGAGGGATTTGAGGTTTAAAGAACCCGTGCCAGGTCCAGTCTCTCTCTGATTCCAACTTGCAGATAAGATGTAAGCTCTCAGCGGCTGCTCCAGCGTCATGCCTGCTGGCCTGTTGCCATGTTCTCCACCATGATAGTCATGGACTAACCCTCTGAAACTGTCAACAACCACCCCATTAATTGTTTTCTTTTCTAAGTTGCCTGAGTTATGGTGTCTCTTCACAGCACTAGCACGGTGCCTAAGACACGGTCTCAGACATTAAGAGGTGAGCATAATGAGCCCTCAGCGCTATGAATAGACACTGACCAGAAGGTTCCCTGGGCTGGGTAGTGCCCTGCTGCTGGCTGCATAGTCCCATTCCCTGTCTCCTGGTCACCCTCACTACCCTTTAGCCACCTCTGAGGGGATCTCACTAGAAAGACCTCCAAGAAGACCCCTTTGGGGTGATGAGATTCCAAGGAGCCCTGGTACTTCCATCTGTTCAGGACCAGCCACCCGTTTATCACCCCGTATGTGTTAGCTCTGAACAGCTTCCACAGGGGAGACATGCCTATTCCTGGAGCCAGGAGGGAGGAGGAGAAAGAACAGCATCTGGGGCTCCTAGAGACCTTCTCTGGCACCTCCTTTCCTGGTACCTCCTTCCCTGGCACCTCCTTTCCTGGCACCCTGACTAGGCCAGAACTTCACTGGGTGGGTGAGTTCTGTCTGAGAGCAAACGAGGGGCATGTTCTGGCTTCAAGATCTCACCAAGCACCATTCAAGCACCATGATGCCCCAGTTCCTAACACATGTAAGGGAATGTGTCCTCTAAGGCAGAAGGATCACGAGGGAAGGGCTTGGAGTCATCACAGGAAGCAAGGTTAGGCCTCACACAGTGTCCAACCTCATGGGGAACATACATTTCTCAATGAAATAACCTATAGGTTTAACAAAGTCCAGGAAAAGTCTCACAAATGTGAGAAATTGTGTCATCACTCAAAGGTGTGTGCGCGCGTGTGTATATGGGGGAGTGTGTGTGTGTGTGTGTATGGGGGAGAGTGTGTGTGCGTATGGGGGAGAGTGTGTGTGCATGTATGTGTGTGTGTATATATGGGGGAGAGTATGTGTGCATGTGGTGTGTGTAAGTATGGAGGGAAAGTGTGTGTGTATGGTGGAGAGTTTGTATTCATGTGTGTATATGTGTGTGTGTGTGTGTGCAAGAGAGAGAGAGAGAGAGAGAGAGAGAGAGAGAGAGAGAGAGAGAGAGAGAGAGAGCATAAATCCTGTATATCCTGGTTCTTTCTTCTGGGTCTTGTGTTCCCTTGACCTTATGGAGCCTAAACTGTTTTTGGGGGAAGGAGGGCAGGCGGAATGGATGGGAAGTGGGCACCTGTCATCTCCATTCCTACAATCTTAATTTAGTTAGTATCTTTCCCCCTGTAACTCCCTAATTAATTCCCAGGCAGTAGCCTCTGCCTCCTTTCATGAAATGAAGCCACCTAAAATTGGTAACAAGCTCTAGAGTGTTCTAGATACACGCATGCAGTCCATGGGGGTTGACCGAGACATCTCTGCATTCTGACTCAGCATGACTCACAGCGAGCTCGATTTGCTGTACCGCAGAGCAAAGTCACTAACCTCTCAGTGTCTCAGCTCCTCTGCTGTACGCTATCACAATGATGCCAACGTCACAGACCCATCATGATAACGCACCCACTCTCCCGACCACAAATGGGGGCAAAAGTCATAGGAACGTCAGAACTAAGAACCGCTATGGTTCACAACAGGAATTCTGCGCCCCCTTTTCTTTCTCCCTCAAATTACCTACCTGCCCGGGGCCTACATACAAGCAGGTGGCATTGTCATGGCAGCCGCCTGTGCCAGGTAGCAGGCAGTTGTTGATCGCCACACAGTCTCTCCCGTCCCCTGTCCAGCCCTGCTGGCACACACAGACATGTGCCCCTGTGCCAGTTCTGATGCAGTCCGCCTGCAGGAAGAACAAAGGCAAGACCTTTGAAACCGTAGCCCCCCTTCACGGGGCCCAGTGTTGGAAAGGATCTGGAAGAATGTTCTAGAAGCCTGGCGAGCAATGGAAATGATGACAATGCTTATTCACACAAATGTAATAAACCAGCTGGGTGATTTCGAGGGAAATGCCTGGACCTGGTCAGCCAAGGGCTACACCACTCACTGCCTCGTGTTACCGATTCAGCCAGAGAAGGCTTTTATTGATTTACAGAAGCAAAGAATCCTCTTTCTTTGTTAGGAAGGTTAGCGGTTCTCAACCTTCCTAATGCTGGGACCCATTAACAGTGCCCCATGTCGTGGCGGCTCCCAACCATAACATTATTTTCCATGCTTCTTCATAACCGCAAGTTTGTCACTGGTATGAACCGTGATGTAAATGTCTCATATGCGACCCCTGTGGAAGGGTCATTTGACCCCAAACGGGTCATGACCCCATGGGTTGAGAACCGCTGCTCTGGGGGACGACACTGTGATTATCTGTATTTTACAGATGGGGAAACAGGTCACCGGCGTCACCCAGCTACAGAGAGAAGCTCGAATCTAGGGCTCCGTGATACTAGGGTCCAAGACCCTCTAAGTGATACTACAACTCTTAATCTGGGGGTGGGATGGGCAGCATTGCCAACTTGACAGCGTCTAGATTCACATAGGAGACATCATCTGGGTGTGTCTGCCAGGGAGTTTCTAGATTAGGTTAACTGAGATGACAAGACCCACCCTGATCGTGGCTGGAACCACACATCCGTATAAAACCCAACAGGCTTTGGCAGCTGTCACTGCCTTCCACTATCTATGGGAGCACGGCAGGTTATTTTGTTTCCCTTAAGAAACGTCTTTGGTATCCACAGAGTGACTTCATTTAGTGGTTTCTTGCTGTGTTACTTGTAAAAAGCAAACCACATGAAAGGAAGCCAAAGCCAGGGCTCTTGGCTCTGAGAAACGGCACTCACGTTTGGACTACAGCCTCCTCTGGAGGTTGATCCTATGCAAGGGTCCTTCTTAGAACAGAGGGTTCCGTCCCCTTCATAGCCCTCGTTGCAGACACAGCTGTGAAGGACAGAATGCGCACAGTCAGCCCAGGATACCCGGTGCTGGCCATGCAGGTGCATGCAGCCAGCTAGGGAGGAGCCTGATGTGCCCGGGACCACAGTGGTTTGCTCTGTGCAGAGAGCCTGGGTGCAAGCACGGATGGATGATTTGGGGGGGGGGTCTGCAGTCAGGACTCTACCTTAGCCATTGTGTGGCCTGCCTGAGTCTCTTCACGACTGGGACACTATCTTCTCATTTGGAAAATGGCACCAATACTTGCAGGGAGCTCATCAGAGTTCACTGGCACCATCGGGTGCACTGGTGGCAGCTGGCCTGCTCTGACCGGACCTGAACTGCACTGTTTAGAACCTGTTCCACGCTAGTTTTATTCCCCTGCTTCAGCAGAGACAAAAACTGTCTGTGGCACAGGTCTGAAGATACTTGAACATGTTAACAGGTGAGACCCCTCTCCCCTTCTCTGGTCCTTCACATAGCACCCCCAGACAGACAGATGGACAGACACACACTCATGTGTACCTCCTGTGATATGACAATTTCTGGTTTCATTCTGCTTTCAGACATCCCTTCCAAAATACTCTACCATAATAATTTTGCTGTCTAATGTGGGTCATTTGCTCATCCATTCATTGGTTTGATCAAATCTATTGAAAGCCCTGTGAGAGGCCGGGATACCATGTGGCTTCCCTCAAACCTCCATGCCCCCCTGAAACTTCAGCAACATGTGCTTAAAAAACTATAGACTATTCATCCAGGATCAAGTTTCCAAGAGGAAGTGACTTGTCTGGCATTCACACACAGAGCGAGTTTGATTTGTTCCAACACAGGTCTCTGTGCTGCCTGAGGTCACGCAGAACATGCAGATAGCCTGCTGCGGGCAGGCTGGTATGCTCACGGGCCATATTAGGCATACACACTGCCATGGTTCCCAGTTCCTGAAGCAGACACATCATGTAACCACAGGAAAGACACAAAGTCTTCTCTTTAGGATGACAGTCCCCCGAAACAAGAAAGTAACTATTCAAATACAACTTAAGGAACCATGCCAGAACAGGGCTGGGATTCCGGACAGCCTCTGTATCCTCCAGGGTACTGGAGGTGGTTATTGCCTCTGAACCAGAGGAGAGCAAGCTTTCTGAGGGCAGTTGTTACTCCCTAAAGCTACTCTAGCTCTTACACAGTTAAGGAAATGAACGGCAGTCCCTTCCACCGTTCGACTTCATGCCGAATGCCCTTCACAGGGGAGCTGCTCTTGACACCCTTGGGAAGTAAAGATGTCTTCAAAGCATGACATTTTGTTGCTTCTTTCTGTGATGGTTTAACATTGACTGACAGGTTTTTTTTAGGTTATGATTTGTGTGTGTGTGTATGTGTTCTCACACACACATGCAACATGCATGAATGCACCTCTAGTGGCCAAAAGATGGTGGTGGGTCCCTTGGAGCTGTAGTTGCAGGCATGGGTGTTAGGAACACATCTTGACTCCTGGGGAGGAGCAGCGACCGCTCTTACCTGCCAAACCTCCTCTCTAACCCCCCCTTTCCGGATTTTTAAAGCAAGGTCTTGCTGTAGCCCTGGTTGGCCTGGCACTTGCAGCAATCCCCTTGGAGTGCAGAAATTGTCATATGTACACCCGTGACCTTCATTGTTTTCTTAAATGTGCTCATAATAAGGACAGATCCAGGCCGGGACACCATGCTTTTACATTTGAGTCTTTTAACTGCTGCCACTGTTGTTAGGCAGGGTTCACCACTACCAGTGAGGAGAATAAAGCTCAGAGAGGTAAACTAACTTGCTGAAGGTCACATAGCTGGTGCGTTTCAAAACAAGGGAAAGTTAAAAGCTGGATTCCGCTCGGTCTTAGCTCCCACAAGAGCCAGGCAGAGCGTGCCTGACTTCATCAAGCACGAGGTCCGGGCTGGCTCCACCCACAGGTGGCGCAGGGCCTTGCCTTGCGTGGCCGATGGCCTTCCTTTCTCACGCCTACCTGGCTGTCCCTTCGTTGTATTCACAGGTGGCATGGATGTGACAGAGCTGTACGTAGGGCCCGCAGGCTGAGGGCTTCTTGTCGCAGAACCTCCCGGAAGTGCCCTCTCGGCATGTTCCCGAGAGGCAGGCTCCATCGCTGTCTATGCGGTTATCACACGCTCCGTGGACACACAGGCAGGCTGCAGGAGAAGGGGACAGGCTGATCAGGGCTTGGAGGACCGTTTCCCGTTGGAACGCAGTACTGTGGAGGGTGGGGACTGTCTCTGCCCTCACCCAGTGCTGTCGAATCAGAGCTGGGTTGAACTCAGGATCGTCAGCATTTCTCGGGGTGCCAGGGGCAGCCTTGGAGAGCTGACGGTGCCCCCAGGACGGGGCCATATTGGTTCCCATTGTGCCCTCTGTGTCTCTCTGTGTGGGCATGGAGGAGAAGATGGTTCGTGATGTGGCAAAAAGAGCCAAGGAACCCAATTCCCAACTACTTTGTGGTTGGAGATGCTAGCTGAGGAGTTTCTCACTTTTTGAAAACATTCGAGAATAACTAGGCAAGATTTCTTCTGTTTGTATAACTCCAGATGGGATCAGGTGTTCATTCTGCACTTGGAATCACAGCAAACCTAGTGATAATTAGTGGCCGGTATCTGGGCTGACTCCATTTGAGGTCCTGGACTGGCTTCTCGCCACCTCACTAACCACCCTCTGTGTCACAGTGTAAGTACGTTCTACATTTTAGATGCATAGGCAGAGGCCCAGAGAGCCGAAGCAAACCGTCCAATTGGTCTGCGAGTTCCCAGTCAAATACACTGTAAAGGAAGGGTGTGTGTTCACACCAAATGTGTGGAGCTAGTGGGGGTAGCAATAGACGTGACTTGGTCTACTGATTATTTAGTAGATATAATTTCTGCGCTAGAAGCCCCCAGTTATGATCTGGCTTGATACTGTGAGCAACCTGTGATGTATTCTTGGCTTTTATTGATTGATTGATTGATTGATTTTTTTTGAGACAGGGTTTCTCAGAAGCTTTGGAGCCTACCCTGAAACTAGCTTTTATAGACCAGGCTGGCTTTGAACTCACAGAGATCCTCCTGCCTCTACCTCCCAAGTGTTGGGATTAAAGGCGTGCACCACCATTGCCTGGCTCCTGATTTTGTATCTGTGACCCACAGATCAAAAATATTTTAAAAAATCCTTATGTCTGTTCTAAACGTATCCATATCTTTCTCTTGTCACCATTGTCTAAAAAAATATAGCCAGGCATCATCCCATTTGTGTGTGGTTTCTATAGTATTTGTACGGTGACTCCCCTGGAGGGCACTCATGTGTGAGGCTGTGTATAGGGTCCAGGCAAAGACAAGGGCTTTTTATGTGGAGGACTAGAGCAGCTGCGGAGTTCAGTGGCAATGAGGAGTGCTGGAATCAATCCCCATGGCTGTGAGGACAACTCTGCAACCTTGTCTTCATTTTCTCGACGGAGACACTGTAACACTTTCTCGGGTCACACGGCCACTAAACTAGAAATGAGCATTTAACTCTGGCTGGCCTGACTCCATGGGAGGCTCTGGCCTATTCCTTTCACTTTGTTGCATTCTGATTTTAGCTTAGAAACGGGCATCTAAAAATGTATATAGTTAAATATACATATGAAGTCATTTTAAAGAATGGCTCCTTTTCTGCAGTGTTAGGGCTACATTTGTATATGTCTACTGTGGGACTTTCTATTTGTTCTACAGACTTTTTGATGCCTATGCCCCTGAGGTGTGGTTACGGCTGTTATAATAACAGCAAAACAAACAAGCAAACAAAAAACAAAAACAAAACAGTAAGAGGTCACAACAGTAGCCAGCATGTTTTCAGTATGTGCGATGTGCTAGGCGTGTCCTTGGGAGAGCTTTCCACATATAAGTTGTGATGAATTTATAAAATGCTTATTAGTGCCTCCGCTTTTATTTCATTTGCTATTTGAGGGTGGACTCATCCAAAGTCATGATTCTAAAATGGAGGCACTGATGGGTAAGGATTATTTGAGAGGGGCTGGAGAGATGGCTCAGAGGTTAAGAGCATTGCCTGCTCTTCCAAAGGTCCTGAGTTCGATTCCCAGCAACCACATGGTGGCTCACAACCATCTCTAATGGGGTCTGGTGCCCTCTTCTGGCGTGCAGGCAGACACACAGACAGAATATTGTATACATAATAAATAAATGAATAAATAAATAAATATTTTAAAAAAGGATTATTTGAGAAGGAGCAGATCTGTTTCTTGAAATAGACTCTTTTTACATCTTCATGAACACAGAAAGTGCTTTCTAAAGTGTAGTGGCTGGATCAGCACTGCCAGGAAGCCCCCCCCCCCCCCGGCAAAGCTGTTAAAAGTGTATTTTCTCCGACTCATCCCAGAGAGAATCAGAAACTCGGCCCCACGTGCCCAGCTGTCTGGCACATGCTATAGTTTGGGAAGCATCACTTAATAAACCCACGCTGGGATGATGACAACCACAAGCAGAATCCACAAGACAGCAGACCACATCATCAGCATCCTCAGGATGAGCACGAACCCATGGACAGGATAGAGGCCCCACTTACTTCTGTTACACCGAGGTCCATATCTGTTGGGGTCGGAGCAGAACTGACACCTGGAGCCTTGGAAGCCATCCTCACAGATGCAGGTCCCGTTGCCACTGAGGCCATCTATGCACTGAGAGCAAAGACAGCCCCGTGGGCCATTAGGATACATGTGGCAGAGAAGGAGAAGCAGATGCTTTTGCTTGATGGCTTGAACTTGAACTCAGGCTTGGTCCCACCAGAAGTGACTTCCCACTCCTTGCAGGAGGCAGAGTCATCTTGCTATCCCGTAGGATGTAAGAATAGCACTCAGCTTGGGGATCCTGATCTAGGATTTAGAACCTTAAGGGACAAGGTGCAAGGGTGTGCTGTATAGCTGTTTCCTCTGAACTGAAACATTCTGCAAGGAGCGAGACTCAGCACTGAGAAGGTTAGCTAAACCTAGATGGCTCAGGAAGCTCACAAGACACGAGAACCAAGAAGCCTAAACGGTTATGACCCACAGGGAGCCTTGGGGAGTTAGGTGAGCAGGGAACACTGGCTGAGGCCGGAGACTCTTCAGTGGGGTCAAAGAGATGGGCAGGCAGGTCCACTGTGGACGCAGCTTTCTCGAGTTACCACTAGGGCTGGGGTGGGCCTTTGCTGTGATGTGGCTGCTCAGCCACCCTTGCTTCCGGGTGTAAGCCCAGTGAACTCACTGGTTCGTTAAGACAGACCTGGATGACTTCTGTTTCTCCCCAGTACTCTCTCTGTGGTGAATAGAACTGTTCATGTCTCCTCAGAATGAGCCATATCACAGAAGTGAGACCCTTCACTTAAGGCTAAGGGGGTGTCAGTAGGCAGAGGCCTTTCAGACGAGGTCCGGCTCTGTTCTCTCTACATCCTTGCTTGCTCAGTGTGTTTTCTCCATTGTAAATCTCACTTGCTCGCTTACTGTGGTAGCTTTAAAGAAAATGGCCCCCAAAGAGAGTGGCACTATTAGGAGGTATGGCCTTGTTGGAGGAAGTGTGTCACTGTGGGGGCGGGCTTTGAGGTCCCTTTTGCTCTAGCAAAGTCAGTTGACTTCTTGCTGCCTCTGAGTCAAGATGTGGGACTCTCAGCTCCAGTACTACATCTGCCTCCTGCCGCCATGCTCCCCGCCATGATGATAATGGACAGAACCTCCAAAACTGTAAGCGAGCCACCCCAATGAAAGGTTTTCCATATAAGAGTCACCGTGGTCATGGTGTCTGTTCTTCACAGTGATAAAAACCTAACTACGACACCTACCTGCCCAGCCCTGGCAAGACCATGTTGATATTGGTTACTGCACATCAGAGTTGGGTGTGGGCTACCTTCCCACAACCACCAGGCCCCAGGCAGCACTGCTGCTCTCTTCCCACTTTCTGTGTGAGACACCCCGCCCCCACGTGTCTTTCCATTTGCAAGAGCAGTGGTTTAGATGCGGATCTATGAGATTCCCAGAACTATAGTTTTCCTACATGAATTTACCATTCAGTTTTGGTCTTGACCTCCAAATAGACAAGGTAAGCTTCGGCTTTTACATTTCACTAGGTCCTGAAGTTGGGTTTGAAACACAACAACAAAGCGGCCATTGGCCAACGCTATTATTATTTTGAAGTATCATGGAAAACTTTGACATTAGGATCTTCCACAGGCTTGGAAAGCGACGTTCAGAGAGTTTTGAGTTGTCCAAGATCTCTTGGGAACTTTAGGGAGGCAAAGATTAAGCAACATTCTCCCTCCTTCCTTCCCTCTCCAGTGACAGACTCCTGGGCTACCAGGTACCTCCTGTTTCAGCAACAGCTCCGATTCTCTTGATTCCTGGGAACGCTGGCCAGCACTGCCACTTTTTGGCTTAGGAGTTTTCACCATTACTGCATGACTCCAGAAAGGTCAGCACACATGAAACAGTGCGAACCAGGGACTATACTCACCTGCCCATTTCCAGAACATGGATTCAAGAAGCCTCCCGGACATGGGTTGCAGTCAGGCCCAAAGAAGCCGCTACAGCATTTTGGTATCTGGAACACACAACACACACACTGCCCTTGGGGACCTCAAGGAGAGCACGGATTTCTCAAAAGAGAGGTGTTTTGATTTCCACTACTGGGATACAATGCCAAACCCTTCTTAGGAACTCGCTAGCGCTTTACCGCCAGTGTGTTGAATGTCTCTCAAACGAACAGGAGAATGAGGCAGACGAAGGCTCATGCTTATGGAGAACATACGACAGGAGGGAAGAGTCAACATGGAAGAGGAAACAGAGAAATAACGGGGCTGGAGAAACTTTCAGTGCCTGAGCGCTTGCTTGCCTAGCCTTTGCAAGGCCTTGGGTTTGATTTCATAAACACACGAACAAACAGAAAATAAAAGAACATTCCTAGGGACAGTACATGCTAGGAAGACAGATGCTGGGACAGATTGGTGGCACGTAGAGGCGGTTGGCAGGCCTGCTGGGTCATGACAGGAGGCTTAGGTAGAGGGAAACCAGGAAGATGAGTCAGTCCCTGTGTTTCTGGACGGGCATTCCGAAGAGAATGCCAAATATGCATGATCAGGGACTTGGGTGGAAGGTGGCACACACGTAGGGGTCAGGGGCATGGACTCTATGTTGAGAGGCAGGGGCACTCAGGGCATGATTCAGGGAGGTAGCAACCCCACCACACTACCATGCCTGCTTTCTGATTACCATTCAGGAAAATCCCACATTCCCGCAGGTCATTTGTGACCGTGCAGACTCTAGAGCTCGGTGGCATGGCTTGGAGCTCCCCAAGTCCTAGTGTCCTGGGTGGAGCCCTGGCTGTCCCCTCCTCACCTTCATGGTGGCATTACAGTACTGGGCACATCCACTTTTCAGGTTCTGTGTCCTGGTCCTGTAGACACAGTTGCGTGCGAAGAGTACCTGGGAGGAAGCCAGAGGGTAAGAACGCTGTCGTGTGCATCCCGGCATGCCCTGGACATTACACAACCTCTTCCTGTGCCAGCCAGTCTGCTCTGAAGTGCCACTGGTACCAGAGCAAGGCCACACCGAGTCCAAATCAGACCGCCATGTTCATGAAGCCTCTTTTTTTGAACAATCCGTGGCACAAGGATCTTTTCACCTTCTCTCATGTTATGGCAGGCATCTCTAATCGATCACTGAACACTCTGATTTATCCTGCATGCGGTCTGGCTTCTCCCTCTGCTCTACAGCCAACCATAAGCTCATGTGGGCATTCTGGAGCCAGGAAGTATTGATCTCTTCTATGTGGAAAAAAAAAATCCACCAACTGAAAAAATATATCAGTAGCTTGAGACTTACTCTTAGATTTGGGGATTGATTAAATACATCCTTTCATTTGTAAATCTTTGGTGCTAACTCCCATTTTTAAGGGCCCACAATAGGCTAGACACGGCGCATATGGCTCATCAGCTAGCCAATTCATGTGAATGATTTTCATGTTTCTTTTTTAAGATATACAGAAATCGAGGAGCAGGTAGACTAAGCCGCTTCTCCCTGCTAGACTCACGGCTCCGTCTTCAGTATCCCATGGTCTCTGTGGGTTCTCCGCTGTTTCAGCTGACATGGGACAACGAGGCTGATATCAAATCTCCCCCTAAGAATTTAACTCTCGGCTCCGATTTTGTACTAGATACATCTTTGTGTCGTTTATTCCCGGGTCTTAGGCTCTGCCGAAGAATGGATCATGCCAGGGCCACAAGATCCTAAAATCTTATCTACATAAATGCATCCTGAGATCACGAGGAAAGGGATATTTTGGGTAACGAGCCAGGGTGGATCAAGGCCATCTCAGGAGCTCTTACGGTTCTTGCCGATTTCTTTTTCTCTCCCTCCCCCACCCCTTTAGTCTGAGGCTAAGTAAATGGTGTCGGACACACAGAATCCTGATCCTACCACAGGGCCCTCGGCTCTGTGACCTCGCCTTGTTTCCCCAGCCGAGCGGCAGCGATGTTGACAATGTATGTCCTTCCTAGTTTGATGGTCGATATTGATCATTAAAGCCACAGGATCTAGCATCACCCAGAAGACACACCCTGGGCGTGCCTGGGAGGAAACGTCTAGATAAACTGAGTTTATCTATCCTGAGTGGGGCAGCACCGGTCCATGCATCAGGGCCCCAGACTCCTCAACAAGGAGGAAGCTAGCATGCTGAGCTCTCCCTTCCATGGGGAACTGTGTCCCCTTGAGATGTGAGCCGAAATGACTTGCCAGGAACTTTATCCCAGCAACTGAAGAAGTAACAGATCCTCTAGGGTTGCCGCATAGAGCGGGTACAACAATGTCTGTCATCCAGCTGTCGCTGTGGTACCAACGTGTTTCTCCTGTTTCCTGGCTAACAGTTTCCCGAAGGACTTGTGGGAAACAGCTTCATTAGGCACAACAAACACTTGAGCACCCATACCTATTTATGTTTAATATTCTGCTGTATTAAGCATTTTCTACTAGGAGTGTATTAAAGATCTTATCATTTTCAATAATGATGTAGTCTAGTGTTGAAAGAATCTGTTTGGGAAAGTCCTTCTTAAAGGACAGAAATTTATGTCATCCTTGTGTTAGAACATGCAGTCATGTTGCTTTTTCCAACAGAGTACTTGGTATGTAATTAAAGATTACTGTATAATTGCTATATATATATATATATATATTCATATATATGAATGAACTTCTTAAGGCAAAACCCAAACCAATACAATATCTTTTTGCCCATAATCAAGCACTGTTTCTAAGATATGATCAAGCTTCAATAAATATGTAAAGAACTCAATTAAACATAAAAAACTTAAAACAGTTTCAAAGTAATTTCCTGACATTTCTCTTTATTCCTTTAATTAAAAAATTTTATTTGTTTCTGTATGTGGGTACCCCTGGAGGCCAGAGAATGGTGTTGGACCCCCTGGAGCCGGAGTTACAGGAGGTTGTGAACCACTTGATGTGGGTGCTAGAACCGAGTTCCTGTGCCCTGGAAGAGCAGTTAGTGCTCTTTATGCTGAACCATTTCTCCAGCCCCTGTTTTCATTCTTGGGCAAATAATAAATAAAAAAATGTGTGACATTACATGTTTAAGCTAATTAATTTCATTATTGCCTTATCTACTTATTATCCCTTTGTGAGGAAAACAAATCTAGTCTTAAAAATCTAGTTTTAGCATTTTGAAGTACACAGGATTAGATACTATCATATACAGTCGGGATACCATGCCTAACCTGGGACTTATTTTCTGACCTGACTGAAAGTGTGTGGTCTTTCATGATAATTTAGAATTATGATTGGTAAGAGCAAATACCAACACTGGGCTTTATTTGAGGGGGAGAAATAGAGAGGAAGTTCTGAGACAGGCTGCTTACACTTGGCTATTGTGAATTTTATTTATACTTAACCCTGTTGTTATCTACAGGGAAAGAAACTTAGGATAGAGAGGTTAAGTAACGTAACCAGGACCAGCTAGGTATCCAACAGGTCTGTGGGGCCCCTTCCTCCCACTGCAACTGTGGTAAAAGCCAGGAGGAAGCGGGCAGAGAAGATGAGACAGGACAGAGTGGGCTTGCCCAGGCTGCCCATGAAACAGTCTGACCACACTCACCATGGGCTCGGAGTCAGCAGGACATTTGCTCCAACGTATGAAGGAACAGCTCACACAAGTGCCCTGAAAGAGCGACAGCCGTCAGCACAGGCGTCCCCATGAGGCCTTGGGGAGACAGCCTTCAAGGGTGTCGGCTTCCCTCCTTGTAAAGAGTGCTCCTTTGGGCTTTCCCACTGTCCCTCCAGTTCCTTCCTGGGTTGCAGGAGGGAAGCCAATACTGGATGAGAGTTGTGGAATCTGGATATACCCCACGTTTCCCTTCTCTCTCTGGGCAGAACAGCCTGCGAACAGGCGGTAGCATTCTGATCTCTCTGATGGAGAAGCCCCTGCCCCGGAGGGGCCCCTTCAGCCACCCCAGGGATTTAGAGCAGGCACCTAGCAGTCATAAAGCTGAACAATAAAATTCAGCCTTCCCATTCTTGCCTTTGCCTCCACTGGTTCTTAATTTGGGAAGGAAGGGACAAGATGCATGTCTGCAGATCTGTCCAGATCTGTCTGTCCTCTGTAAGGCTCTGTGACCAACTTCTGGCTGGTTGTGATCAACTGGAGACACTAGCAGGTGCTTCTTGCAGGAAGAGAACAAATCAAGGATTTCCTCCTTGCCTCCACACTGGCCAGCACACGGTCCCTGCAGCTCTGCACTGGTTGGCATACGGTCCCTGCAGCTCTGCACTGGTTGGCACATGGTCCCTGCAGCTCTGCACTGGTTGGCACACCATCTCTACAACCCTCCATATTTTCTTTAGCTTCTCCTACTCTCACAGGTATCTCTGCACCTCACTCCTAACTCTTTGGCCATGGGTGAGATGGTTGCTGTGGTTGTTTATCTCTGCTTACGTTTGCATCCACCTGTTTGCATTCCTCTAAACCATCTGTGATAGATTCTGCTTCCCGCAGGGACTTGACTTTAAAAGTGCTATTTATTAAACTTCTAAAGTCCAAACATAAAATGTCCGAGGGCCACCATACTCCAAGTGTGTCTAAACAGGAGATTTTAGGAAGTTTCAACTATTTATACTCTTTATAGATCTAAAGACGTATTTTTCAGAGGAATCACTTGGGCTTTTAAGACAGCTTTCCAATCCAAACCACCCCGAGCTAAGCACAGCAGGCAAGGCTGGCTTTAAACCTAGAGAAAATGGTGAGGGCTAAGTAGTGGAGGAAGGGTTCATTCTTAGGCAGCTCTTGGAGAGTTCTTTTTCCTATCAAACCGCAATTCTTTGGGTTGTGACTCAAGCCCACATCTTGAGTTTGTCCCTGAGAACGATGAAGAAGTTTTGAGCACACAGAAGCAGAACACGGCCAGCTGTGGGGCTGCCCTTGTCCTACAAACTTCTTTCTCTGGAAAAACAGAGATGCCTGTGGCAGAAGACTCTGACGAGCACATTAAATAATTAAGTTCTATTCTCTTTCTCACTTTTGCAGGTCCCCGTTTTTCCAATAGGTTCACATCTGTGTTAGGAGGGAGGCCACTCTCTCTGGCTTAAGCCAGGCAATGTGCCCATGGTTATTATTTCCAAAGAAGGAACCAAACAGGTTGCTGCCAGGAGAGTAAATGTTTCAACCTTCCCTAAGAAGGGCTGGTCTGAGTGCCATAGCGGTCCCCAGACTGCCCCTGACTTTCAGAGGTTAGGCTTTATGCAGCAGAAACCAAGAGCCCTGGGATCAGAAAGCCAGTCACCATTCAGCCTACAAGAGAGGACAGGAAGGTGGTTTGCTGGCTCATGCCTGGAATCCCAACACTTGGCATCAGATCCATGAAAACTGTGAGTTCGAGGCCAGACTGGGTTACATACTGAGACCCTGTTTCAAAGAGGAAAGGATGAGGAGGAGAAAGATTAAAAAGTAAGCTTAGGTGTTTTTCTCTTGTTCCCTTGTTCAGTGTCCATGCTACAAAGATACCGTGAGATCAGTTATCACGACTGAAATATCTTACAAAGAAAGATTCTTTGTAATTTGGGCTTTTTAGTCCCGGAGTTAAGTTAGAGATTGCCCATGGAGCGATATTGGTAGTAAGGATGCTTTAATTAAAACTTGCTGAGCCAAAACAGCTGATACTGAGTTAGAAGAGGTCATTAGAGGGCGAGAAGCTCACGAAGAAGCAGAAAGTCGGGTATCTGGAGGAGAAAAATTACAGAAAGTCAAGCGAGTCCCTCGGCCAGAGCATTCACCTGCAAAGGTTCTATTGTCTGTTCTCCCTGGAGAGGGTAAAGTGGTGGCCATGAGCAGGTGTCCCCAGGTGACAGGGGCAGTGGAAGAAAAAGGAAGGAGACCCATCCTGCACCCCAGGGGGAAAACGCTGCCCAGATTTCACCCCTATGACTGAATAGGCAGAATAGCATCTCTCCTCCAATGCATGTCCCCCCAAACCTCAGAATGCGACTTTGTCTGGAAATAGAGTCTACAGATGTATTCAGGCTGGGGAGTCCCTAAATCCGGTGACTGTTCTTACAAACCTAGGAGAAGACACACGGGGAGCAAAGCTACCCGAAGTGAGGGCAGAGATGGATGGGGTGTATAGCTAGCTACGAGATGAAGAGTGCCCGGGGCTTCTGGGAACTGTCAGGAGCTTGGGAGTTAGTGAAGCAGCGTGCTTCAGGGAGGCAGAGGCAGGGGGATCTTCAGAGTACACAAACATGAAGCCACTCTTCAAAGAATCAAAGAGTCCTGGGATCTCAGAGCCTCCAAGGACAGGATGGCCTGGCAGATAATTTAATTTCAGATTTCTAGCACCCATAAATGTGACTGATAAATGACTGACAGCTAAGGTAATTTGTTATGGCACATAAAGAACCCTGCACACCTCAGGCCATCTCTGGTGGAAATCCCGTAGGACCTCATAGAGATCCACCTTTAGGGGGTGGTTTTAGCCGGCTCAGAACGGTGAGCACAGAATGCTGCCTGCTCTCAGTGGCTGTGCGAGCACCAACTTCCCAAATTTCCCGAGTTCCCTTACCAATCTCGTTTCTCTCTTTGTTTCGTCACATCGATGGGGAAGGATCGGGACGATGGAGGGAGGAACGAGGACGCCGGTCAGTGTGTAAATTCGGCCGTTTTTGGCAGCGACCTCGGTTTCTTCCACTGCCACACCATTTACCAGAATCCGTCCCTGGAAGAAGCAGAGACATCTTCCATTCAGATGGCGAGAGCTGGAGTAATCCCCAGGCAGAGGTGCCCGGTAAAGGCATCTCTAGGACCCCTTGATTTCTCCTCAGAGGGAAGGCTGCTAGTGGTGGCTCTCGGTCAGCAAATGATTGCGTTTGCGAACTGAATCCCTTCCTGGGCAAGGCTGTCCCTGTGCACGCTGACGTGGGCCAGAGGCCTGTCTACTTACACTCCACACAGACGTTTATTTTACGTCTTAGTTCTCAAGCAAAGATTCGTCTGTTCAATACATTTTTTTGACCTCAGATAACTCTGCTTTAGGCCCTGTGGAGGCATCAGACAACGAACAGACATCCTGCTGCTTCTCAGTTAGTAGGAGGGGGACAGAAAATGAGTCAATTTGTCAAGATTTCTGAGTTCTACCTTTCCCATGCCTGCCCCCCTGCAGATCAATGGTGGCTTCATTCTCGTTGCCCAGGTCAGAAGCCTCAGAGTTATCCTTGGCTATCTCAGGCCTATCACTTGTCAAATATATTGGCGAGGCACTCGGGAGGCAGAAGCAGGAGGATCTCTGTGAGTTCGAGGCCAGCCTGATCTACATAGTGAGTTCCAGGACAGCCAGGGCTACATAGTGAGACCCTGTCTCAACAAAACATGGCTTTCCAGTAGGAAGACATGATCCCTAAGACCCGGCTTTAAAAAGCTAGGCACAGTAGCATGCTCTTGTAACACCGGGGAGGTGAAGACAGATTTCTGGGGCTCCCTGGCCTATTTGGTGAACTCCAGGCCAATGAGAGACCTTATCTCAAAGAGGAGGAAGCCAATGGAATGACACCTAAGGTGGCCCTCTGTCCTCCATGTGTGTACCCACGTGCCTGCACACACCTGGACATCCCCCCAGATGTTGCCTAATGAGACAAGGCTTCGTGTCTGCGAGGTAGTGTAGAGGAATTATCAGAGTAAATGCTCGAGAGTCAGTACCAGCCATGGGCTTCTCACTTACGTTTCGGGTTGTGTTAAAGTGCACCAACTGATTGGCCATGGTTCTGATGTGGGGTGTCGAAATGAGAGTGGCCACTTCCAGCTGCAATGGGAAGAGACTGGGACGTCATCGGCAGCAACACACAGTGTTCCCATTTCTCACAGTCCTTGCTGCAACAAAGTCCTTAACCGTTGATGAAATAATGGGAACTTGGATGTCATGAGCATTTGTGTGGCTTTAAGGATTTCTTTGATAAAAATATCACAGACAACAGTTATAGACTGAAGGTTGCTTGGAGCTAATACAAGTCACAAATAATTCTCTGGCCCCAACATATTGGAAATCAAAACTGGGACGGGTACTTTAAAATCAGGGATAAAATAGTAGGAGGAAGAATAGGGCCAACCTGGGTAAACGCGACAATGTGGTATCTTACGAGTTCCAGAAGTTTCCGAGAGCCCTGCAAAGGAACCAATAGCCTATATCAATCAATGAAGAAAACTCTACATGCTTCTTTCTTGTTGAAGTCTTTCACATGAATGACCTTGGATATTAATCATAAAAAGACAAAGACCCAACTTCCTTATTAGGAAACTGGAGATAAGAAACTCCACGCACAAATAGCTGACATTCATCAAATCTCTTGGCTGTTCCAAGAACATAGCACACACATTTCATGTTAACCCAGCATCCCTGTGAGTAGAGCCCACTGTTAGCCCATTTTACATGTGATAACAATGAGCATCAAACACACCCAAGTCACACAGCTTCCTCAGGATATGAACCACACTCTCAGCCACTCTGCTCAGCCTTCCCTCTGAATGTCTTAGGTCACATTTTGGAATTCTATGACATCCATCACTTGCCCCATAAATCAACATTTGCTTCTCAGGACACATACTGATATTTTAGGAGTGTTCAGCTATAAGAACCCTGATCACCTATTCTCTCAAAAGAAATCACCCTTCTTCCAAGACATCTCCAAGGTTTCCTATTGCTTCAAAATGCCTGAGCAACAATGGAAGAAAACAACCAACCAAACCAAATCATGACAGCGCAACCCGACCGCTGCCACAGCTAGGATCCAGGCCCTCTCAAGGAGAACTGCAGGCAGGTGCACTGGAGGGAGCCTACAGAATGGAGGAGCCAAAGGTCTCATTCCCTGTGGCAGAAGGTAGAGGCAGTGGTGTCTACCCCTGCCCTGACTCAGCTGGTCATAAGAAACTTCCCAGTTCTACTAGGTCTGTACCACAGCTTGGACAGGCCAAGATCATTGACCAAGGGCCTAATGACTTCCAGAAGATTGTCCTTTCTTGGGACATGTTCTTATAGCATCAAGGCTCGGGCTGAACCCGAGGCCCCCCTCACTCAGCCTCTTCTTAGCATTTGACTTTGGTCATGGTGCTAGGGAGTTACCTGCAAGCAATGACCACGCATCTCAGTTGGTCTGGTTCAGTTCTAGCTCACACTTATGCTTTGGCTGCTTTACTCATTTTCAGAAGCATCCTGGTGTGGATGATGAATGATCGGTCCGCCATAACTACAAGCTGCTGGTGCGATATGCAGGGCTGTGCTACGGGAAGAAAGCCCAGCTTCCTGCCAGTTACCAGCTCTGGACGTGGTGCTTTGTGGTCTTTGGGTGGGGGGACACCATGGGACCTTGAACGAGTCAGCCTCTGGGTCTCAGCTACTCTGCGGTTCCCAGACACTGGGACTTTCAAGAGAAAACAGCATTGCTACAGGCTTCAATGTGTGGTGCCAAAGAGGATGGTGCAGAGAGAACATTGCTGAACCGTGTCCAGCCAGACTAGATGGTCAGTTCCTGAATGACAGGATCATGTGTGCCCATGTGGAGCTACTGTCACTCTGTGCTCAGATAGGGGACACTGGGGACACACACGTCACTTTCCTCCAAGCATTTGCATCAGTAAATTAAAAACAGAGGTTGTGTGCCAGGAAGAGCACTTAGCTTGAGTTTAGAAGCCTGGGTAACAATACTGGTTTAGCTTCAGTGTGACCTTGAATGAGTTACTTCATTGCTAAGGCTTGGTTTTCCTGAAAAATAAAGGCACTAGTGTGCATCTCTTCTATAGCTTTGCTTCTCCTCGGGAAGAGTCTCTCAATGGGAGAATCCACTTCTGAAGTCTCATGAGGGTTAGGCCCATGTCATATGGAAGACAAGGGCGTGAAAGGACATAGGAATCCATCTGCGGTCGTTGTGTGCTGTAGCCCTAGCTGGATAGGGTCAGTGGTGTCACCCAGCATACGGATGCTTCGAGGTGAGATGTGTGGGAGCTTTCAGAAGCCCCGTGCTCCTTCTCTTAGGAGCACTCTCATTTCTCTGTGATCAGTGTTGGTTGTCAATGTGGCTGAATCGAAAACCACCTGGGAGATCCGTCTCAAGACAAGCCTGTGGAGGATTGTCTTGATTGGTTAATTAACGTGGGAAGCCCCATCTTAACTGTGGAGGACTCCCTGGGCTTGGGGTGCCGGGTCGAATGAAATGGAGAAGGGGAGCTGTCTCTCTCTGGGTTCTAGGAAGTGACCTTGGGTCCTCTGCAAGGTCAGTGTGTGTGTGTGTGTGTGTGTGTGTCTTCATGTGTGTCTGTGTCTTTTCTCCTAGCATTTTTATTGCAAGATGTCCTTGCTGGTACATGAAGACATTGTAGCAAGAACTATATCCATGAATCAATAAACCAAAAGGGGAATAGGTTTCAGGTTCACCACAGCAGCATGCCTGAGACGGCCTGTGTTTGTGTGTGTGTGTGTGTGTGTGTGTGTGTGTGTGTTCTGCTCTGTTCCGCAGGTCTGTCCCTCAGTCTCACATTAGTGCCACTTGTCACAGTGGTTGGGATCAGACTACAGAACTTGCTTGTTTTACAAGTTCCCTAGGGGATTCCTGATTACACCGGAGTCTGGGAATCACTGCTTTTAAAGAACTGGGCAGTTCCCATTCCCTACATTCTGTGCCATCAGTACTGAGCTGGCAGTGTGGTTTCTGGAAACCCACAGAACAAACTTGCAACCATCAAACCCTCCCGTTTGTTTGTCATTTTAGTGGGAAAAAAATCCTTAGCCAGTTATTTATCTCTTCAGATCTTGCCTGTTAGGTCCGAGAGATGATTTCAAATCATATTAACCCTGATCTTGATAGAAAGGCATTCACAATCTCATTTTCAAGGGGAACTATGGCAGCACTGAAGAATTAAGGTAGACAAGAAAAGGATCCCTGGAGACAGAGAGAGAAAGATAGACGACGATGAGAGGAGGAAGAGAGAGGAGAGAGAAGAGAGATAGACAGTAGAGAGAGTAGTAGAGAGAGAGAGATAGAAAGAGAGAGAGAGATAGAAAGAGAGAGAGAGAGAGAGAGAGAGAGAGAGAGAGAGAGAGAGAGAGAGAGAGAGAGAGAGAAATCAAAAGAAAAGAGAGGCTAGAGCATCTAACAGTAACACTTGGTTCTTTGAAAGTTTAGTCTAAGCCAGACCCTAAATGACCCGCTAAGGTGTAATTCTCTGGGTGACTTTAAGATGTATGGAACTGAAAATATTTGCTGATTTCCTTATTTACTTGTTGACTTGGTCTTAGTTCAGGGACTCGCAGGATGGACAGCATTCAGAGCATCAGTGGGTGGCTACTCTACCTCTGGAGAGAGGAGGTAATCGATGGTTCCCGCCTTCATGCTATCCAATGCTTCATTGCTTGGAACGAAAACGGTGTATGGACCACCAGCTCCACCTTCATCTAGGACGTGTCCAACATTGGTTTTCTGCATTGGAGAAATTAAATTTTATATTTTTTGTTCATTCAAAATAATACTTGAAGCAGCCATCAGAAAATGTTTAAAGCAGGCATCTCTGCAAAGGACTTAACCAGTCTTTTTTTGAAATGTAGAGGGCATACCTCTAGCAAAGAGCTGAACCTGCTGAACCTTGGCTGTAGTATTTTCATGATGGTTTGCTGGAAAGAGAGATTTTGCAGAAGAGTCAAATCACAGAATGGTTTGGGGAGTACGAACCTCTGTGTTAGGAGACGGTGCAGGGCTAACGTGAAAGGTGAGCATGTTGAAAGGACAAGCCTACAGCCATGGTTAGACAGCTGTTGGTATGGTTGACCAGTTGTCCAAATCTGTGCACTCTACAGAAGTCTCTGGCCACACCGCGGAGGGCAGGAAGAAGAAATTCGTCGACTCCAGCTGCCCTCCATGACACACAGGAGTGAGCCGCTGGGACTATGGGCCTCAGACTGAGTTGTCTGATGTGGCCACAAGCAAGGTTAAAAGAATCCATAAAAACATCCCCAGAATGTCTTCCATTCTCTCCGCAGAAGCACTCAAAAGTCTACTGAAAACTGTCTTTTTGCAGCTCAAGGCCCTCCTTGGAACAGGAAGGCTAAGTGCTGGCAAACACTTTCTTCTTGGATGTTACTCCCCAGGCAGCAAAGAAGGTGGACATGGACTGACCTCACTTATATTTTTTATTTTTTTAATACAATCTTTTCTCATCTTACATAGATATTCCTGTTCTTACTCCCTCCCCCACCCTTCCCCCATCCTACCTGTCATCCACTTTTCAGAAAGGGTAAGGCTTCCCATGGGAAGTCAAGAAAGTCTGGAGCATCACTTTGAAGCAGGACCAGGGCCCTCCCCCTCTATATCTAGGCTGAACAAGGTATTCCTCCATAGAGAATGGGCTCCAAGACACCAGTTCAAGCACTAGGGATAAATCCTGGTCCCATTTCCAGACCTCACCTGTCCTTAACTTCTCTCACCTCAGGGTTGCTCTCAAGTGTGGGCTCTAACTTGTCCATGGCTCTGTCGAGGATGTGTATAAGCCCATTTGAAGCAGCTATGTCTCCCTGGATAATTTTCACCTTTTCGCCTCGGTCAAGTTTGAGTTTTAGTTGGCTGTCCTAAAATATCAAAGAAAGAAAAGGTAAATAAAATGAATATGCGTTCTGGGAAGAACAGTTCTGGGATCAGATTTCAGAAGGTCTTGGCCGTGAGACTTGGGATAAGTCATATGATCCTACATGAGGATGAAGATGTCTGCTTGACCCACTTTGCACCGTTTCCACTAAGTTCAAGTGAGATAGTATATGACATCACTGACAAATATCACATGCAAAATTTGGGCAAGTCAGTCAGTGTCTGCCCTCCTCCAATACGCTGCAAGTTCCACCGGGGGTAACAATTCAATTGGTTGCATTGCATCTTTTTTTATAATACGGTGGCTTTCAACCTGTGGGTTGTGACCCCTTTGGGAGTCGAACAACCCTTTCACAGGGGTAACATGTCAGATATTCTACATACCAGATACGCATCACAATTCACAACAGTAATAAAATTACAGTTACGAGGTAGCAGTGAAATAATTTTATGGTTGGGGTTGCCACACCCTGAGGAACCTCACCTTTAGGGAGAGATATCCCATGTACATGAACAAAAAAAAGCTTGCTTTAATTAGTCACTTGCTTTAATAATTTGTCCACGATGATGAGTCAGTGGTCTTTTTCCTCACCTCTGTGGGGTTAACAGCCGTAGCCAAATGATGGTTGCCTGGAAAGCTAACTCAAGCCAAACCCAAACCAGACCCCATAATCCCCTTTCTGTAACAGTTTCCCGGACTCCCTCTGGCCCAGCTGCTGCCCTGGTGCTGTCATGGGAGTAAAACTCGGAGATATTCTGACCTTATCCCTGTTGAAGATTTCCCCCGACTTTCCGGTCAGTGTGTAGAAGGTGGCCGTGTCATTCATCTGCCCCGTGCTCATTTGCCCCGCAATGATGTGGAGCTTCACAAAGTACCGAGTCACCTCGTTGTTCATCAGAAGCTCCTTCAGCTAAGAAGAGAGAGCCGGATGGGATGGTGTCGGAAGGAAAAGAGCAAAGAGTGTGGCTGCTTTTGTCCTTGTCTAAAAGTTCTGCTGGAGGGTAAAACGAAGAGTTCTGAACTCATGGTGTTAGCAGCAGAGATTTAGCATTGACTGTGCCTTATGGGTACTAGTAATCATTCTTATGCAGATCTACAATGAAGAAGAGCAAGTGCCACAAGGAAAATTGCAAACACACAGTTTGAGGTGAAAAGGAGCCCCAGGAAATGTAATGTTGCAGCAAAATCCTATGCTTAAAGAGATACAAAGTTGAAGAAAAGTCTGATGCCAAACGCTGAACAGAATAAAAGAGGTGATGTCCTCAGGATATGATCTCAACCAGGGAATCCTGCTGCATGTAGAATGGAAAGCTTATGTAGTAAAGAAAACCATCAAGCAGTCAAAGCTAATGCAGCACAGGAAACCATCAAGCAGTCAAAGCTAATGCAGCAAAGGAAATCAACAAGTCAGAGCTTATGCAAATGTGATTAAAGAAAGGTAACAGACTCCAACCCAAGCAAGCAGAAGAACCTGGCATCTTGAGTGTAATTGAGGTTTCTCAATTTAAATAAGATGCTGCCTGCTAAGGCAATTTATATTGGTATCTCAGAGGGGGTTATTTTAGCTACTCACGTTGAATCCTTTTAATCCCTTGTCTGAGGGCAGCAGCACAGTGAAGGGTCCCAGGTTGCTCAGTGGCCAGGCATAAGTTCTGTCTTAAGAGTCCAAACACACAGTGGAAGAAAAATGTCACGTGGGCCAGAGGTACATGGGAAGTGAAAGAAGCCAATGGGTCTAGAATCAGTCTCTCTCTGTTCTCAACGGCTCTGTGGTGACCTTGGTTAACAGAGGTTCTCTAAGAGCACACGGTACTGGATGTGCTGGCCTTACATATTCCCAGGAGACTTAGCTGTGTCTTTCCAGATGATCTGCTGTGGAAGGGCAATGCGTGACAGGGCCTGTGGACGGCCCTACAGTCCCTGCCTGCCTGAGCTGCCTATCTCACATATAAGGATACAGCCCTTGGTTCCATCCAAGGGCAGTTCATGGGAGCCCACACTAGACTGAGTGTTCCATTGATGCTCTCTTGAAAAGCAGAATATTTGAACACAGGACCTTACGTTTGCATTCTGCTCTGAGCGTTGCAAGCTGTGTAGCCAGTCAGTTTCCATCACCCAGGGGATGCATACCCAGGATGGAGATGAAAGAGGTCAGCCTCCCTTGCCACATTCCTCTGGGTTCCATGTTTAATTCTCTGAGTCTCTCCATGATGTTTCCATAGCAGGTCAGGCCGTCGCCCATGTAACCTTTCCGGCAAGTGCACCTGGAGAGAGGGTAGAGTCACATTCTCAGGGCCTTGGAGCCTTCGAGAGCCGAGATACTCAGCCCAGGGCTTTGTTCCACAGGTTTCACAGGTGGGGAGATCCATACAATGGACAGGATTGGAGAGGCCGGAGAGACACAGACTCAGGGAGCCGTCAGTGGCAGAACCTGGTTTAGAGTTGCATTTCCAGAATAGACACACACACACACACACACACACACACACTTACAAATGCCAGATAACTTTGCATGTTCCTTATAGAAGTAACTTTCAAAGTGCAGTCCAAACCCCATTCACATAAGAATCACTTGTAATGCTTGCTACAAATGTAGACTAAAGAGCTCCAGGGCAGAATAAGCCAACCTTGGTGATTAAAATTGACTGCCAACTTGATTGACTATAGAGTCACCTTGGAGGCAAATCTATGGACATGCCTTTGTGTGGTTATCTAGAACAGGTTTACCGAGGAGGGTAAACCCACTTTAACCCCCTGGTCAGTCTGGTTATGTGATAAACATCTACTTCCCTCCCCTGTGAAAACACAGGCTTTGAGTGTCTTTGTTCACTGCGGTCATTCCAGAGTGTAGAACAGGGTTGGACATTCTTAATCAGTAGTCAGCCACTAAGTAGAAACTGAGTCAAATATCTGTCTGTCTGTCGTCTGTCTGTCTGAGGAGCCAGAGAAACCATAGAGATTTGATGCAATAGTTCAGTCTCATAAGAAGTTGTGAAGATATGCTAGCTGCAGCATGCTGGCAAATGTCTAATTGTCGTCTCTCGAGGGGCTGACAGGAAAGCATTGATTGACAGCATCTGGCAATCTCAATGGTTTATCATTGTACCTTGGCTAATTTCAAACTACTAACAAGGTGTCAACACGTCTGGGAAATTCCTGAAAATGTAGCACTCGGCTCTGAATCAGGAGCGGAGGCTCTGAGTGGCAGCTAAAACCGAGAAAGTGTGTAGGAAGGTGAGATTGACTAGGATCTGGGAGAGGAGCAAAACCAAACAGGAGGAGGGAGAGGAACTTTCCAGACAGTAGAGCTAACGGGAGCTGCAGAGGTACTGGTAGGTTCCCACCAAACACAGAGGCGATGCCTTCGGGGCTATATCCCAGGGAATAACTACACTCTTGTGTACCCAGCTGTGCTCTTGGAAAACATCTATTTTCAAGTCTGTGCTACAAACCGCTCAGACCTCCGGCACCCAGACTGCAACCCTGGCCCTGTAACTGGTCTTTCTGTCCTCTTGTTCTGTTCTCCAGCCCACCCATCGCT
Source organism: Arvicola amphibius (assembly GCF_903992535.2). Taxonomy (NCBI): domain Eukaryota; kingdom Metazoa; phylum Chordata; class Mammalia; order Rodentia; family Cricetidae; genus Arvicola; species Arvicola amphibius. The sequence goes on from NC_052063.2 coordinate 3,789,122, forward strand.
GAACCTCAAAGCAATTTCCTCCAAAGAGAAACCTGTTGCCGGCATGTCCCTTCCCTTACAGGACAATATACAGAAATTGGGCCCACCATCAGCCCTGGAAGCACTAAATCGATACATGTTTTAAATAAGATCTCACTATGGAGTCCAGACTAGTCTCAAATTCTCAATCCTCCTGCCCCAGCTTTTGGAATTCTTTGACACAATGATACAATATCACACCGTATTCCCTTCTCAAGGGCTATTGCGTTCTTCCTCTGCCTGCTTCCCCTCCTGGCACTACTGACCCTTTATCTGACCATAAAGGACCACACCACATTAATTAAGAGTGGGAGCTAATTTAAAGATTATACCTCTTTGGAGTGATTTGGCCCTCAATGAAGAGGTTTAGTCTCGGTACAAGCCACACAGGCTGCATCTGAAGACAATTGCCAGGACATGATGTGGAACTCTTGCCAGCTCCTAAGGATGTTTCTCTCCACAAGTCCTTATGAGGCCAATGGTTTATTTCATGGGGAGTGAGAATCCTGTCTTAATGGCCTCAGCACTGAGGAATGTAGGAGACGTAACTATTTTTAATTTTTACTTTAACCCTCAGGCCAAAGCCCAAGCCTTTGTGATTGCTTTCTGACTTGAATCGTCTTGGTTTCCCTGTGGCACAAAGAGGTGGAACCTACTCCCCTCTTTGGGGAACGGGTTTTTTATTGAGTACAAACATCTTCCACTATCTTAAGGCTTTAAAAACACCTATAAGTCATTCGCATTTTATGTTATTCACTGACGTAAGTAACTCTGGATACTGTGCAAGCTGAGTTAGTGTAGTTCTTCCAGGGGTCTCAGGTTGGTTATTTCCTTCATTTCTTTTATTCCTTCATTGATTCATGAGTTGTTCCAAATGCTCATTCATCCCAATGTTCAGTCAGTGATAGACACTAACATCAAAGGTGACTATGATGTAGCCTTGTGATAGTAATAACTAGCATTTATCGATAACTCCTAGGCCAGGCATGCTTCTAAAAGAATTCCGTATTATCTAATTTAACACAACCCACATAGGAGAGGAGAGCTGTTAATAACTTACTAAGCTTTTAAATGTGTAACTTGTGTGTTTGTGTGTGTGTGTGTGTGTGTGTGTGTGTGTATGTATAGTGTCTCTGTGTGTCTGTGGGTGTGTTATACTCGAGGGAAGTGTTTCATAATATCAGAGGTGTCAGATTCCTGGGAGCTGAAGTTACAAGTGGTTGTGAGCTGCCAGATACGGATCCTGGGAGCCGAGCTCGGGCCCCTGCAAGAGCCGCATGTGCTCTCAATTACTGATCCATCTCTTTAGCCCCATTTTCAAAGGAGGAAACAGAGACCGGGGGCTTCCATATCTCTAGGTGTGCTCATTGCTCATCACAGATCTGGTCCAGAAATGCTAGAGTAGATGTGTCCCAGGGAGCCCTGAGGGATGAGCACAGGGGAGGACAGGGGGGCTATCCCAGAGGAGAAGAGACACCAGCTGAGCATCACAGCACCCGTGTGTGTCCACCTCAGATGAAGCAGGTGTACATACATGTTGGAGGTTTTTCTACATGGAAGAGAAGACAGGACGCATGCAGTTAAGAATAACATGGCACAGAACAGTGCTTGGACAGATTGGCTATGTCCTCCCTAAATTCTCATGCTGAACTCTCCCTAGTGATATGTTAGGAGCTGGGAACACATTAGGTCATGAAGGTGGAGCCACACCGATGGGATTAGTGCTTTGAGGCTAGCCCCCCTTCCTATTGGATGTAATGATCAAAAAGAACCTGATTGTCATTAACGTTCACTACTGTTGTGCTTTTGTGTGGTGGGAGTGTGGAGTTGCTGTTTTCACGCTGCCTTTTCAGCGTGTCTCTGTCCAGCTTGGCTTCTTTTCAGCTGAAATGAATTATGTCAGAGGAAGCTTCTCTCCTCTACCTATTGCCCCTCACTTCCTACCCTCACTGGGAAGTAGAATGGGAAGCCATACCCATCTGGCGCCATTTGCTCTTTTAGTAATAATAAAAATAGAGCGTAGGGGGAAAAATGGAGCCAGCTCTTCATGGGAAGGTGTAAGTGGTCTCTTGCTCTCTCATCAGGTAAGGAGATTGTGTTTGGAGTTCAGACTTCTCCAAGAAGACTTGAGCGGTGAGTGGCCAAGCCTACATTTGAGCCCCTTCTTCCCAACTGGTGACCTCCTGTGACTAACAGTGTGGTTTGAGATTCTGCATAAGCTTGCCGTGTGGAGGCATAAATTTAACAAATTATTTAATCCAGTTCAACTATTGTACATCACCCTAGGGCCAACGGCTTCTCCTTTTTCCAGCCCTGCCCAGCCAGACTTTCTATCTTGGCCTCTTTAAGGTGAAGATGACTTGTTTTCCTGGGGAGGAGGAGGGTTGGGAAGACTGACAAACGACACGCACCGTCCTAAAATTCATTGTAGTTCTGCCGAACACCCTAAACCCAGGTTATGCGGAAGTTTATACTGTTCAGTCTGTATATTTCTGTCTTTATGAACATGAAGGAGAGAGATTCTATTAGGCGGTCTACTCAGACCTTCTAGCAGGGCAATAAATGAGCAAGTTGGTTTAGTTATCTCTCACTTCCTTAGACTCTGAGGAAGACTTGTGTCTATGTGTCCACACAAGTCTTGGGGGTCTGGTGTACCTCAATGCATGCCTGTGGTTAGCTGGTGTGAGTTATTTCTGCGTTAGTCTCTGCCTAAGGGAAAAGGAAGATACTTTCATTTGGTCCTCATCACAGCTCTGAGAGGAGACACAGTCCTCCCCACTTTATGGCTTAAGAACGGTCAGTTCCCGGAGGTTAAGTGCTGGAGTTGTGAGGTAAGCTCAGGAGCCATGATACCCCGGCCTGGCACTCCATCCACATCTAGTGTATTTATCTACAGAGAGCGTGATGCTCATAAAATTCATCTGGGAAAAAACCCTGCACACTCAAGACCCAATTTTAAAGGAATAAATCTGGAAAAAGCTGAAGTGACTGGCCCCGGAAGCAAAGAAAGTTTCCTGGTTGCCTGATTCAATGTAGCCATGTTTTTGAGGTCACAGGTGGGGCACACCAGTCCTTCACCAAGCTGGTGGCTGTGAGAACTAAGTGGTAGAGAGATCGTCTGAGGGGGAAGGATGTGGATGCTAGCTTCTGCTCAATTCCTGGCGAAAACACGACAGCCCGGCTCAGGGTTTGCACAACAGTGTTTTCTCATGTTGTCCCCGCTGCTCTGTGGAGTAGACATCACTTCTGTGTGCACAAACACGTGATGCCCCTTTCCAGGGGCACACACTGGGTAGGTACCAAAGCCACAATTTAACCGCAAGTCTCTTTCTTTGGTTTTTTTCTCTCTCCCTGCTTCTCTTCCTTCCTTTCTTCCTTCTTTCCTTCCTTCCTTCCTTCCTTCCTTCCTTCCTTCCTTCCTTCCTTCCTTCCTTCTTCCTTTCTCTTTCTTTCTTTCTTTCTTTCTTTCTTTCCTTCCTTCCTTCCTTCCTTCCTTCCTTCCTTCCTTCTTTCTTCCTTTCTCTTTCTTTCTTTCTTTCCTTCCTTCCTTCCTTCCTTCCTTCCTTCCTATCTCTATTTTTTCTTCTTTCTTTCTTGAGACAGGGTCTTATTAAGCCACCCTGACTTCCTTGGAACTTGCTCTATAGACAAGGCTGGCCGCAAACTCACAGAGATATGTTTGCCTCTGACTATCAAGTGGGAGTAAAAGCAGGTGCTACCATGCCCAACTAAACCTCAGGTCTTTAAACTCTCCTCATTATTCCTGTCCCACAATGAAAGTTGCTCCTGCTTTGGGAATTTACAAACAAATGTTTTTCCTGATGGTAAACTTCTTCTAAAACTTTGTGTTCAGGAAATAACCTCTCACGCGTATTTGCTTTTTTTCCAGTCTTATTCTGTATCACCCACAAGCCCTGTCCCTGGAAGGCTGGTAGAGAAGGGTACATTAGTGGTCTAACTACGGTAACCCCAACAGCCATTTGTTTCCCCAGGCATAGTGGTTTCCTTTGGGATTCCTTTAAACCCAAATATTGGGCCAAGTCAATGCTCAGAGCATTCTCATCATCATCAGGAAGGAAATAACGAACAACACACTCATTGATTAAGCAGCTCTAGGGAACGCTTACTATGCTCATTGCTGCCACTGCTTGCGATGGAGTAGATATAGGGCCGATTAAGAAATGCTTCCTCTCCTTCAGGGAACTTACCACAGTGGCTGGTTTCCACTTTCGCCCTCTGGGACAGACCCAGTGTGATGGAGGAGACTTACCGGGCTTGGCCTGGTGCGACCATGCTGCAGTTTGCATTCTTATGACACGGGTTGTTTGATTCACAGACGTTGATCATGCTGCACCCCACTCCGGGTACAAAGTCGCGGTAATGCTCTTTACACTCGCAGTGAGACTTTAAGAGGCGGGGAGAGAAGACCAAATTGGACCCCGGTTATTTTCCTCAGCCGGTATTCTTTAAACTCGATGCAATATTCTCCCACAAAAGCTAACAGTAAACAGGACTGAAGTGTGAGCTTCCCCAAAACCCTTGTCAAAGTTTCCAGAAATTTAAGTCATGGTTTTATAACTTTCCTATTAGAAAGCTCATAACTGTTGTCTGCAAAATTTGGAGTTTTAGTTTTATTGTTTCCTGAACCTTAACCCCCTCCCCCCAATTCCCTTTAGACAGTTTGCAGGTCTATAGAGGTTGCCATTCAGACGGGAGGCACAATTCCTCTAGAACACTGGTTTGCAGTGGAGCAGGAGACCTGGACGGTCTCTAGAGAAACTTTTGGCTGTCATGAGAAGAGAAGGGGCATACTAGGACCGAGATGCTGCCACGCACCTTATCCAACAAAGAATGCTGCGATTCAAAATGTGCACAACACCAAGATAAAAAGTCCGAGGCGATGCAATGTTCTGCTTCTGTGCAAAAACTGAGTTTTTTCTCCATCATGTGTAGCAATCCTCCACATGGACACGATGGGTGGGTGTGGCCACAGTCAGCATCCACTAAATACTTGATGGGCAGGTCTTACAGGGGGCAGGGCTCTTTCAACTGTTCTCCCTCAGTAGGGTAGGTTCCAGGTCAGGGCAATTTTGTTTAAGTCACTCAAGGTCATAACACAATTCAGAGGGATGGTGTCTTGCCTTGGATACCCCCAGTCCCTACAACCTGCCAATGCTGCTGGCTTTTGCTCAGTTCCCATCCTTTTGGGCTCCCAGGGCCTCCCTGAATCTAAAAAGACAATTCCAAGATCAGAGAATTGAAGGTGGATGTCGACTGATCCGTATAACTTCGGTTAAACTAATCTGATCTAATTTTGAATTCTATCTGTATCCTGTCAGTTCCTACATGGGATGGGGTTTGGAGAGACCCTGGGCGGGGGCTGGGAATGTGGAGTTTAGAGATGGATCGTTTAGGGAAGCCTTGTAACTGGGCCCTGAGCACAGTGAGGACTGCCTAGAGAGGCACACCAAACTGAGCATGGGGGCCAGAGCAGGAAGGCCCAAAAGACACAGTGTCCAGTGGTTTGGGGGACTGGGGCTCCTTTCCCTATTCCTGAACACATACGTCAGTGCTGTGGTATTTTGTTTCTGCTTTAACAAATAAAGCTTGCCTGAAGATCAGAGTGTGGAGCTAACCACACTAGTTAGTCATAGAAGCCAGGCAGTGGTGGCGCACACCTTTAATCCCAGCACCCGGGAGACAGAGGCAGGCGGATCTCTGTAAATTCAGAGCCACCCTGGGCTACACGAAACTGATCAGTCTCAAAGAGAAATAGAATCAGGTGGGTGATGGCTCACACCTTTAACCCCAGTCCTTGGGAGTCCTATGCCTTTAATCCCAACACTAGGGAGGAGGAGACAAGTGGCTGGGTTGAGAGACGAGTAAAGGCAGGAGGAGACAGGAGATCAAGGCATTCAGTCTGAGGACTCAGTAGAGGTAAGGACTCTGCTTCTCTGCTCTTTCATCATTAACCCCTTCTAATTGACTCCAGGTTTTTATCATTAAGACCAATTAGAAATTGCACTGCACATCAATTCCACGTGTTCTTAGCTCACCTGTCCAGGCCCATCGTATTTGCACACCGTAGACTTTGTAGAGCAGTTTCCAAAGTTTGTTTGGCAGGGGTCTACTGGAAGACACACTTGGCCATCCCCGCGGTAGCCTTTTTGGCATGAGCAACGGTGCCGATTTGGTCCCAGGTAGGTACAACTCGCGTGAGGGTGGCAGATGCTTTTTAAACACGGGTTGATGGCTTGAGAGACAACGAGATAAGAGAGTGAGCGCTCTCGTAGGCGGAGGAGAGAGAAACACGCTGCCAGGGAACGGTGGCTCAAATGTGTCATAGGCACAAAGGCAGTTGGGCCGTGTTCAGGAGGAAATGCAGCCTTCTGTCCCATTTGACCACCCTGCTCCACCAAACAGATCACACGGGAACATCAGAGACTGTAACCGTGAATGCTGTGCTGACGTCATCTCTGTGTGTGCTTGGTTACAGAAGCAGCGTCGGCCAAGCTTTGCAGACCACCGAGCTTTCGGCCAGAGCTCTGTGTATCTCTCTCTGAACTATACAGAAACACAGAGTGGGTTCCTACTCACGCTTGCAGTGTTGGCCGTCGCCTTGGTAACCGGGAAGGCATTTGCATTTGAGTTTGGTTTCCTCTTGGCTGGAAGGTGAGCATCTGGAGTTCTCTGGGCAGAGCAGGGCCACACACTCAGGGATGGCTGCATAGGAAAGCGATGGAAGTCCTCCCATTGGTAGGAGAAGGCAAGGTTTGTTTGCTTGTTTGTTTTGACACGGGACCTCTTGTGATTCAGACTGTGCAAACTTGCTATGTAGTCATATTATTTGAATTAGGGTCTCTCACTGAACTTGGAGCTAGGCTTGTAGCCAGGAAGCCCCAACTATCCTCCTGTCTTTGGGTCCCCCAGTGCCGGAGTTCTATGTGCACAAGCCACACCCAACTCTGAGCGTTTGAAGTCAGGTCCTCAATGCTTACACAGCAAGGTCTCTGACCCATGGAGTTGCCTCCCCAGCTCTGGGACTTACTTTTAACCCCAACAAACACTAACAGGGTTGCTGGGCAAAGATACTGTGTCATGAAAAAAAATGTAGCATCAGCTATGGAATTATGAACAAACTCAGGCTAGCAGGTCTTATGGCATGGGTCAGGTATGTGTTTCCACTCTCCTTGTTTCTCCCAACAATTTAAATAATCCCGAAGTACTCATGGCTTTGATGTGGTGCCCTGGTACATGGCCTGAGGACCATTATGTTAAACCCATGAAGTTTTTTTGTGTTTAGTTCATATACAAGTTGGCATTAACTAGTGTAGGTTGTAGCAAAATTTATTCATCCAAGTTCAACATTTAGATTATTTCCAGCTTGTTTCTTCTTACACAATGCTATTCCCTGGATTTATTGGTTCATGTGTTCTTATCTACCCATTCTCAGAATCCCCCCTTCAAGGTAAACTCCTAAAAGTCAGGCCACATCACTCCTCCCCCAGCTGGCAGGAATCCATACTTTCCTTGCCATTCCTCTCTGCCCACAGATGGTCATAATCCATGTGCAAACTGAGAAATAGAATGGGCAAGAAATCAAAACCGAACAAAAGCACGCTCCAGAGTGGTTATCCGACTTCAGTCTGACTTTATGTGTTGGCGTAGTTACTTGTGGCCTTTCCACCCTGTGGTCATTGCTGTTCTGAGCATTAGCTGTTCCTGGGTCTATTTTTAAAACTCAGCCATGGTCTTCACATTAGTAAACATGTACCTGCCATGAGAATTGCAAACATTTTTTTTGTGCCAGTCTCTTGTTTAACTTTTGATTAGACAAAAATTATCTTTCGCTTGGAAGTGAATTTGACAGTGTTCTTTCTTGGGAGGTTTTCTGGACTGTGACCTGCCTTTCTGGGAGGGGCATCTGCTCCTACTGGGCGCTGGTGGGTGGGGCTTGGAAGGAGGCTGATCGAGGTCACAGAGGGCCTGTGGGAATCGCTGGTTTGCAGAGCTGTCTCCTCTGTGGAGAAGACAGAGCCCCGTTCCAGTGTAGAATTCCAAACTTTTCTAACCTTTTTATTCCATAGGAGACTAAAACCCATATGATACGCTGGCTGAGCCTAGTGTCACAGGCTAAATATTTGTTTATTTTTAAAAAACATCTCGGCTTTCAATTCATCCTGTGTAAACTGCTTTGGCATAGGGCTGTGGTAGGCTTGGGATGGGGTGTGAAAGGCGGGGTGGAAGGATTTCGCCTTTCTAGAGAGAATTAAGTTTTGCCAATAGAGGGCGCTGGCGCGATAGTGTTAACGTCCCAGGCGTAGCTGTGGGACGCCGGGCGAAAGGTTCAGTGTGGCGCCTCTGTAGTATTTGCCCTTGCTGCAGTGGGATGTCTGCCCAGGCGGTGCATCCAGAGCGCACCATCCCTCCGTAATGCTGCATCCTTGGCATGGACCCAGTGCTCACTCTCCCACACCCCTCCCCACAGAGACACTGAACACTCTAGGTGAACCTGCCCCTTGCACCCTGACACACCAGCCTCTCTCACCAGGTCCCTAGAGGGCTGCCCGTGACTGTCAGGAGACTGTGGACCAATGCTGACCTGGGCAAAACAGCCAATTTCTCTGCCTTCCGTGTCTGCCGTCCTACCGTGTCTAACAAGGCATGGGGATGGCTGCCTCCTTCCAGGTCCTTCCTTAGGACTCCAGGCCCCCTAGAGTTCTCTGCGGTTTTTTCCTCTTCTCCCACTATCTCCCCCTGTTTATCTCTCCCCTGCTCTTCATCTTCTAACTGGACCCGGCGTCATAGACTGTTTAAATAATTTCCCACGGATCCCATCTGCCATTCTGGTGCCCTTGGGTAAGTCACATAGGAAACTGTTCTGTTGCTTGTGGCTGTTCATGTGTTTCTGTAACTGAGAGCTTACTTTGTCTCCTTTACGGACTAACTTACCGGGATAACCCCTCTTGGCCCCCCAGCCTGAATATTTCCCTCTGCACCCCCTTCCCCCTTTTGCTGCCTCCTGTTCAGCCTTCCCACAGCACAGCTCTGGCCACAGCACCCTCCACCATCCTCCGTCCCCCCCCCCCCTCGTGGAACACCCTCGTCTCTTCGGTCTGGGGTAGCACTGAGGAACCACAGTCACTTACGTTTGTCACACCTGGGTCCCCTGTACGCAGAGAAGCACTCACAGGTCCCGTCACCGTGGAGCCCACTGTTGCACACACCGTGGACACAGCTGCACACTGTGGGCAGAAGATGGGGCAGGGTCATAGCTCACAGAGATGGCTCCTAAGGACCCAGGAAGGGTCACGGTCAGACAGCCCTTCCGAGACTCTCTCTGTACAACAAGGTGGAGGAACCTTCCAGAGAGGCCCTAATTTGAATCTTGGCTTCGTCTTTCTTTTATTCGAGTTGGGATTTTCGGTGTGTATGGTGGACCGTAGCGCCTGCGCTAATGGAGTGTTAAGAAAGGAAGCGAATCTTCAAGCATGGTTCTCTTCCCTACTGAGCTGATGGCTTCACCTTTGGCTAGCCCCACAACAGGAATGGCATGAAGAGAAGAGCTCCCCCTGTTGGCATCTGACATCTCTGTAAGCAAATCATACTTCTTGAAAGACAAGGGGCAATGCAAGGGTCAGAAAAGAAAAGTAACCCACTAGGGCCCGGAATAACTGTGTCCTGTCTTCTGCTCAAAAAGATGGCTTCTCAGCCCAGTGACAGGTCATGGATGACCAAGGAAGGGGCTTCGATAGAAACGGTCAACGCTTCAGCACCCAGCTGGTGGCTCATCTGTTCTACAGTTTACTCTCCAGCCAGCCCCAGAGTACTAAAACCAAGACGCCCACAAAGCCCATTGTGTGAGGTTTCTGTTGCTACTGTGACAAGCCATCCCGGGAGGAGCCTGAAACAGTCCAAATTCTCTTGATAGTTCTGGAGGTTGGAAATACGAAATGTCACATCAGATTAAAATCAATGTTGCGGAAAGACTGTGTTTCTTCTGGAATCTTCTATTTCCTTCCCTAGATTCTAGACAAATCCCACATTTCCAGGCTCATGACCCCTTTCTTCACTTCCAGGCGAACTACCAAGTCCTTCTCACACTTTTGTCTCTATGGTTACCTCCATAACACCCCCCTTAACCGGATTGCTCCCACCTGTCAATCAACAATCTTGTTCCACCAAACCGACTCGTTAGCAGCCCTGACCCCACCACAACCTTAATTTTCTTCTGTCATGTAACCTCTGTCTGCCCCCACCCCATCTCTTCCTAGCCACTCCCACTGTTGTGTTGGGTGGTAGCATGGATCACGCTGTGCTGTGATTGGCTGTTTGCTTCTGCCCTTGCACTGTGAGCCCTTTGAGGATGGAGACTTGTCTAACATAGTATTCTCAGCTTCCAGGATTAGGACATGGCTCTTTGTGGGGTAGGGTTCATTGTTCTGCCTACTGTACATGTTTTTGATGCAGGTGAGTGCATTTCATATAAGCTCAAATGAGTCCCAATTATAGAGAGGTACTTGCTTAATGACAGAAAAAAAAAAAAAAAAAAAAAATTAGAAACTCAGCAGCTGCTAAGTTTAAAGTTTTCTGAACACCAAAAATTGCACCAAATCCTCAGTGTTCTTTGTCCGCATCTCCATCCTTGACATCCTGCTCACGGTCTAACTGGTCCTCTCCTTGACCAGGTCCTCCCCAAGCTTTGCAGGAGCATCATGTGGCACTGTCCCCAGTTTGCCGCCAGCCCATCCACCACTGCATTTTACACGTTTGATTTCTAGGTGTACAGGATGAATCTGGTTTGTTCCTTTCCTTTTTTCACGATTAGCCAGTAAACTGCCGTGCTGAGAATACTGTGCTAGTCACGTGGTCTTCTGTCACCTCTGCTCCTTTACCCAGTAAATGACGTCAGCTCCAAGAGGTGCTCCGAGGACTAGAGGAGATTGTGGGTGGGAAACCTCTTTTTAGACTGCCAGGCACACAGTAAGGGTTGATTTAGGGGTTACACAGAGAAAGCAGGTTTTGCATTGGGTTCCCGACAAGAACAAGGCACTGAGTATCTCTGGTGATGGCGGCAGAGATGAAAGCCGCTGGCTGATGTAACTCTGAATCACAACAGCCTGGTAAAGGAGCATCCTGGCAGCAGGGAAAAGTCAGGATTAAAAATAGACGATCCCTGGTAGAGCTGCCCCACTTTCAGGCAGGAGTGCACCCTCCTGGGACCAACACCCCAGTGGGTGGGACCACACCGGCATCCCGAAGAGTTTGCGAGCTCCTTGGGCCTTGTGTTGGGGCATTGCCAGTTGCCATGGTTACTCATCCCTTCGCCCACCTAACATGTGCTTCCATGGGACGCAGTAAGAGCATGGCTGTGTTGTCACCCCTAGGGGGTAGATAGCAGTCCTGGAGCCAGAGCTCCGCCAGGGTCTATAGCCTGGGCTTCAATCCTTTTACCTGTCACCTTTGGAAATTGTGCTTCTGGGTCAGGATAGTGTCACTGGGGTCACTCAATCATTCATTCATTGGGTCACTCAATCATTCATTCTCATGCCTATTTGTTCATGAGGCTGACAACAGCTGTGTCCCCTGCAGTCAACACTGGAGAAGCTGCCGGAGAGAAAAAGTCAGTGGAGTCTTGCCTTCAACAAGCCCATGGATCAGAACAAGGATGCCTCCTCTCCGCAGCCAGCGAAATATATTATGGGACATGCCAAAGAACTTACGGGGCTGAAGTATTTATGTGTTTATAGATTTTTCTTGCAAAAAAATTTACGAGATGTGCCATATAACCCTGTGATTCCCCTTCCTGGGTGAATTCCCGGATTCTGTGTCCTACCCCAAAGACACTTGCTCGGCCATGTTTATTGCGGCTCCACTCTCAGAGCAAGGATGTGGAACCGACCTAGCTGTTTATCAACACAAGACTGTGCAATGAAAGCGTGGTATATATACACTTTCTGCCTCCCAAACTGTGGGCTGAACCAACCTTCTCTTTGCTAACACTCCGCTTGTGTGTTCTTTGTTACAGCAATGGTAAGCTAAGACAACCAGCATCTTAAAACAACACAAGTCCATTCATTCCTGGAGGCCAGAAATAACCCCTGTTAAAAACTGAAGTAACCCTCCCTGGGGACTTGAAACACTCACAATGTATTAAACGGACAAAATTCAGACCTACCTGATGAACAATTGGGTCCAAACACGTTGTCAGCCTCACAGGTTTCACAGGCTGTCCCACGAAAACCAGCCTGCAAAGCACAGGTGGATGACATCAGACCCAAGGCCATCCCGAGGAACTCCTATGCTAGCCAGAAAGCCTCTGGACAACCCACTGATGGTCTGGCCTGCATTTGTCTTTCCTCTGGGCCTTTCTTTCCTCAGGCCACTTGAAGCCTTTGTGTATGTCCAGCTCTGGTTTTGTTTTCTAAATTTTCTTTTGCTAAAGGTCTAGAGCCCTGGAGAAGAACGCCGCCAGCCCAACCATGTATAAGTAGACGGTAAATGCCAACAGCCCCTCACCATCTTACCCAAGGGTGGCACAAAAACACTTCCAGGACTGTTCTGAAGGGAGATGAACTCAATCCCCTTTAGAAGGAGCTGTGTTTAATTCTCCCAGTTTGAGATTCACAAGAGTCAATTGTGTTAGATAAAGAAATCCTTCAAGGGCCACAGGCTCGTGGTTGGCCCTGGGTAGCTTAGCAGCTAACAGTATCAAGAAGTGACAACTTTGCACCCATAGATGGATTCATAAGATAGTTTTATAGATGTGACCTCATGTGTCCTCAATGGAGGTTCTTCCATGGATCATTCCTCGGGTTTACAGGCAGATGTCTTGTTTCACATTGCAAATTTAATTTATTAACACTGTTACTCTCAGCGACTTCTAGTGTGGGCTGTAATGGAGGTGGATTAGAGGTAGGGAGGAGGAGGCAGCGTGTCAGGGGTGGAGCAGCTCTCTGAACTTACTCGGCAGGAGCAGCTTCCAGTTCCTTCCATGCCTTCGTCGCAAGTGCCTCTGCCATTGCACGGTGACTCTGCTCCTCCTGGGCATTCTGGAATCATCAAACAGACGAGATTTCTTCATTCATTGCAGACTGGGCAAATAAAGGCATGCTGCAAAGGCATGCACCTATGAGCATGTGCCACTCAGTGTGACAGTAACCGGGGACAAAAAAGCCCACAACAACAACAACAACAACAACAACAAAACAACAACTGAAGATCCTGTTGGTCTGATCCCAAGCTGGAAGCCCCCTGGACCTACACAGTGAGTTCAAGGTCAATGTGAATCACATAGCAAGATGTCTTTCTTCTAAAAACTGAGACTGGCCCTTGGCTTCTGATCTCTCCATGTGATCTCTTTTTTCCCTGTGAGCTCCTGCCACGCTGCAATACAGCTAAGATGGCTCTCACCAGAGCCCACCGAGCCCCTGGCAGCCCCGTGCCTCCTCTCCAGATCTGTCAGCTAAACAAGCCTCTCTTTTTTATGCAGTTAGGCTGCCTCAGAGGCTTTGTTCTAGTAACAAAACCAGATGGCCACATAGGGGCAGGACACAAATATCCAGACCACAGAAGCAGTCCTTAAGCAAAGTGACTTCTAAACACAGAGAAAGGCCCTCTGTAAGATGCTAGTGGCTCTCTCAGGAAGTTACTGCGATGGTCCCTCATCCAGCAACCAGACAGGCCAGGACCACGACACAGGTGGCAGAAATGTTTGCACGGTGAGAGGAAAAGAAGCTCTAGGATCCATGCGACATTGACAGTCACTTTTGAAAATGAGATGTTGGTATATTAGTGTCACCTCTATCCCTTGAAGAAAAATCGAAAGAAAGAAAGGAAGGGAGGGAGGAAGGAGAGAAGGAAGGAAGGAAAGAAGAGAAAGAAAAGGCTTGTCTGGGCCGTTCAGCTACTGGTATGTGAGGGACTTGTAGGAGGAGCCTGGGCCTGGCCCCTGGAATCTTCTGAACTGGGATCCCAGCTGAGCTTTGCTGACCCTCCGCATAGCTCACGTCTGGCTCTGAGGTTCGGTTCCAGGCTGTTCCCCTGGCAGTGTTACAGTAATGCAAACCTACGACTCCGAGTGGACACTCTGATATTTTCTTTCTTTAGGGTTATCATGATAACAGCTAACAATGCTCAGGAAAAAAAATCGAGGAAAGGAAAAGATAAGAGAGGAGTGCGTAGACCCGTCTCCGGGAGGAGAGAGGGTTTGGGGCCTCAGGGAGGAGAGGGTGTGGGGCCTCAGGGAGGAGAGGGTGTGGAGCCTCAGGGAGGAGAGGGTGTGGGGCCTCAGCTGAGGTTGCTCTACAAGTCAGCTGAGCACTGGCTGTAAGCGGCCTGGTGCCCGCAGAAACCCCTATTGGATATTTTCAGGATTTATTCCAAACAGCCTAATTTTGAGAGGACAGTTGGTTTCCACTGGCCTCAATGGACAGGGACGGCCAGATCGTAAAAGCAAGGCCTTGCTAAAGCTTTTAACTTTGCCTGAAGAAGACCAGCTGAAGGTGAAGACGGAGAGGAAAGAGGCACAGAGATTTCTTAAGCTGGTACCAGGAAAACCCTCGGGGCATGTGTGTGTTATACACATCAGGCCTTTTCTAATTTGCATAAGGTCTCTCCCGCTCTGGGATAAGTCCATGTCCCCCTGACACGGCTAAGGATGCCAGGGCTTCATCAGAGCTAAAGGCTGCAAAGAAAACTTAAGAAAATACAAGTATGAGGTCTGGTGAAGTGCTGGCCGCCAAGCCTGCGCCCGAGTTTAATTTCTGGAACCTACATGGTGGAGGGAGAAAACGGATTCCTGAAAGTTGTTCTCTGAGCCCAACATGTTTATTGTGGCTCAACACACACACACACACACACACACACACACACTGACACACACACCCCTCCCCACAATACACATATACACCCCACAAACACATACTTATACACATATATACCTACGCACATATTCACACACACTCACAAACATACACACACATGTACACATAAACACATACCCACACTCTCACACACACATATATACCCCCCACATCTAAGAAACATAAAAGATAGAAGTTTGGTATGGTACACCATACCAAAGTAAAATTTACAATATTTGAAGCCAATAAAAACTAAGCATGAGTAATGAAGAGAAAACTAGTTAATTAAAACCAACAGATAGGATGCCTGTGTCAGACAAAGACTGAGAAAATGACAGTTCTATTCCATATGTTCAAGAGGGGCAGAAAGGAAAAGTGTGTTAGGGAGAAACGTAAATAAAATCCGAGCCGAAAGTTTCCAGGCAAAAGCACAGCCTTTGAGTCAAATCCTCTCCAATTCATGGTTACTTGAACGCTAACAATAAAATGTTTGACCCACAGACAAACAGTAAAGACAAAAATGAAGCAGAGAAAATACTGGACACAGCAAGGGAACATGAATGAGTTGCGGGACTACGTCAGGGGAAAGGAGAGAAGATGTGGAAATTTTAAGTCTGCATTTCCCAGATATAATGGAGATGCTAACATCCAGTTCCCAGCACACAAAAAACCCTGAGCAAAGTCCACACGATGAAACTCTCACACCACCACAGAACTCCTTAAAATCAGGGAGAACATCTTACACGCAGTCAAAGTCAATGTGTTGATAAAAGAGTCATCACCACGACAACAGCTTCTGTGTGTTGGACTTGCTTCCACCTAGAGGACAGTGGAATATTTATGTTTAAAATACAGAGCCACTGTTGCCAATCTAACACACCACCTAAAACAACAGTATTTGTAAGAACAAAGGCACGACAGGGACTTTTTTTTCCCCCAGTTATACAAAAGCTGAAAGAGAAACGTAATTAACTGGCCAGGAAGAAGTGAACAGAGATCTAGAGCCACACAGAGGGATGAAAGATGCCGGAAGAAGGTGTCATTGTGAGCTTAGGTGTAAAATCGCCTCCCTGGTATTCTAAGCCATTTGAAGAATGGCCGGTGAAGGCCAGATTGCTGTGCCATGCTGTGGGGGCTCTGGCACACTGCGGCAAGGGGCAGAAAACCAGAGCAGCAAGCCTGGGATTCAGAGCCGGAAGTGTGATGCTGTGGAGACCTGGGCACAGGGTGGCGTCGTATGAAGGCAGACTGCAGAAAATGAACGGCGTTTTCATACATACCGAGAAGCAAACGCTTAACTCCCCTAAATAAACAGCACAGCAGGCGCGTCAATAGAGAAGACAAAGCGAGGTCATAGGAGATAATCATCAGAAGGGTTGCAAAGGAGACGAAGCAACAGAGTGCACACAGCATAAAGCACAGAAGGTAGTGGATGCAAGTCTGCCGGATTACGTAAAATGTCTGAACGCCTTAGCTGAAGGGTGTGGGCTACCACACTAGATGACAGCTGAAGAACCGGACCTGGGAGGTGGCTCGGTGGAAGAAGCCCTCGCCTCGAGGAGTGAGGACTGGAGTTCAGATCCTTTGAACCCGTACACGCGGCAGACAGAGACAGCGGCCTCAGGGCAAACTGGCTGGCTAGACTATCTGCATCGGTGATGTCTGGATTAGCGGAGGGGCTCTGCCTTAGTGGTGGGGAGCAACAGAGGGAGACTCCCAACATCTCCATCATCTCCACGTAGCTGTGCTCACCCATGCAGACACCAGTGCAGACCACACACACTAGGGGGAAAGAAAGATAAGTTTTTAAAAAAGACTAAGTGAATACATCCTGCTAGGGAAGAATTTTACTGGAAGTAAATTATGGCTGCCGAATCCATGAGAAAAATGTGCCTTAGAATGGGTGTGTGCCTCAGTGTCAGGTTAGGAGAAGGTAACCAGTGTTCTCATAAGTGACTGATCTTTCTTCCGTGAACACGGTGTCTTTTTCTGTAGTTTATACCACTGGCCTGGAAACAGTTCTCAGACTCAGAAGTGTTGTTTATGTATTTATTGTGGTGCATAGGGCCAGTTCCAGGGCCCTGTTCACACCGGACACACGCTCTACCATCTAAGCTATACTCTTCTCCCGACGTGTGTATATTTAAACATTTCCCACCTTTGGTCTCTGTATCCTCGCATGGTAAGCGCGCTGTGATATCACTGTGCCTCAATGTGAGTGTCTGGAAAGACTTCATTCAGTGTTTAATCAGCCATTTAACAAATCAGAACTGCACCAGCCAGGAGCCAAATGCAGTTTTTAAAAGGGTTTCTTTATTCATCTGCTTCTATTTGATGATGCCCCTGATATCCATCATCTACCTATCACTATCTATGTTAATCAATCGATCGACCTATCTATTTACTTATCATCTATCAATCATCTGTCATCTATCATCTATTTCTATCTATCTATCTATCTATAATCTATCTATATCTATTATGTATGTATGTATCTACTATCTATCTATATCTATCCTCTCTCTCTAGCATCTATGTACCTATCATTAGGCATCTGTGTAGTTATTTATCATTTATTGTCCATCTCTCTCTCTCATCTATCCATCTACGTTTTTGGCACCGAGGTGGAACTCAGGCCCTTGTACGTGCTAGGAAGCCCTCTGACACTGATCCACATTCCCAGTCCTTGCCTTTGGTTTATTATTATTATTATTATTATTATTATTATTATTATTATGGTTCTTATTCTCCTTCTAGATCCTGAACAGAATGACAAGCACATTGCATGCACCATCCCCTGCAGACACCATGGAGTGGTTATTATTATCATTTTATCTAAAAGGAAACTGAGGCACAGAGGGGGTCAGATAACGAAGCCATATATCTGTGAGCTTTTCAGAGGACTCTGGCTGGTTCCGACTTCAGTCTGTGATGACTTCTCTGCATGGTTGCTTATGACCTTTCCCTAGTTTTACGGGGTTTTCCGAATCACTGACTCAGCTAATTGATTCATATAATGCTTGTTGTGTGATTCATATAATGCTTGTTGCATGCTTAGTGTGGCTTTCTCGGCCGGTAATAGTTTATCTTTGTGTTTTTACGAGAAAGTAAAATAAGGTTTAGCCAGGACAGAAGGGACTGGCAAAGCTTCTAGAGGAGACTCAGTCAGGATCGGTCTTTAATGAGTGGTCTTCCATTGCTCAGGCCATTGGCCTTCTCAGGCCATTGGCCTTCCGGATGTTTGCTTTCAGCTGGGTTGAGCATGAAGGCCAGGTGGTAATGTTTGTGCCCTAGGGGCTTTCCTAAAGCCCCAGCATCAACCACTCTGCAGGAAATGAGACATTTTTCTCTGTAGGAACTTTCTCCTGATCCAGCTGTTAGGTAATGTGTCCCTCACAGATTTCGGTGTCAAATCCCTTCAGTGTGATGGTGCCAGGGGGTGGGGCCTTTTGGAAGTGGTTAGGCAGGCAGCAGGGCATGGGGCAGGATCTTCAAGGTCATGACCTCCTCTCCTGGGATCCTTCTACAACTGATTCCTCACACATTAGTGTCAGTCTCTCTTGCTCATCTGTGATGTGCAGGGTTATGGACTATGGCATATGTGACTAGAGGCAAGCCTAACCTATGTGTGACTATGAGCAGCATACAGTAGGTGATCAATAAATACTTGCTTTTGATGGGTTGGCCAATCCTGAAAGGAGCTTTGGAAAAAAGGTAGCAGAAATATGGGGGTATAGAAAGCCCTCATTTGATAGTCTACGTGGGATCTTTCAATGACACATAAAAACTACTTATTAAAGCAAAAGCAAGCATTTATTTTCTGCATCTGAAATCATTCCGCCTCACCTGGGGGCCCCACTGAGAACAGGATAGCAAAATCGGTGTTCTCAGCAACCCTGCCTGAGAGAGCAGGCATAGAATTCGCTTCAGGGGCACATTTGTGGTGTCTTGTGGGGCTGAAGTAGCTGATGAGACAATTTTAGGTCATTATCACGGTTCTCTTCGGTCACTGCTGGTGGGTGGCCTCTGGGTCAAGGCTTTTATTGTAAACTGTCAGCAAACCACCAGCTGGGCTGTTGCCTTAAACTAAGATAATGCCTTTCCTGCCCAGCAAGAGACTGGGCCTCCCTGGAGCCTTATCTCCTAAGGGGTTGTTGAGCCCTGGCGGCTTTAGCTTATTGTGCAGCAGTAGCTGAAGACAAGTCCTGATATTCCAGCGCTAGCTGCAACTGTCTGCCTGGAAAACAGACGCGAGCTTAGTTCCTCGTGTGAACTTAGCATTATTTATCCCGCAGAGCTCATACAAAGTGGCAGAAGAGAATGGCTCTTGACCCATAGATCTGTTAATTATTTGCAAAGCGTGTGGCACCTAGCAAGGTCTATAGAGTGGGAAGGGAACTAGGGAGTATAAACAACAGGGCAAAAACTGGTCTCATGGAATATAGCAACGCTGAGCTGGAGAGAGAAAAACTGAAATCCTTTCTCCTTTGGGGACCAAAGAGATGGCTCCACGGCTAAGAATGCTTATTGCTTCTGCAAAGGATCAGGGCTCTGTTCCCAGAACCCTTACCTGGGGGCTCACAACCACTTGTAACTCCAGTTCCAGGGGGATCCAACACACTCTTCTGGCCTCCGTGGACACCTACACGCATGTGGTGTGCATAAATTCTAACAGATGAACACACACATACAACACATATAACAGACGAACACGCATACACATAGAACTAACCAAATTTCGAAGAGGCCATTTCTCTTTGAAGTGGATTGCTAGCATCACGGCCAGGCTTTGATGCGTGTGACTCCTCTGCCCACGTTCAGAGTCTGCTACTTGAGCTGTACAAAACCTGTGCATTCATGACTAAATTTACAAAAAGGGGTGGACTCCATGCCAGGTAGGATATTAGCTACCCGGTGCCAAATGCGGCGGTGCATGTCTGTAAGCTGAGCAGCCTGGAGGTGGAGGCACAAAGATTGCCTGGGCTTCAAGGCCAGCCTGGGCTACACAATGAGGGTAGGATAGCCTGTGCCACAGAGCGAGATTCTTTTCAAATGTGATTAAGTTGCTAGTTAAAAATATGATTCTCTATATACATGTTTGGAAAAGTGGCAGCAATTTTAATTAGGGCGAATCAGATAGAACTGAAGTAAAAGCGTCTCCTCTGTTAGGAAGATATTTTTCCTCTCAGCGAGAATGCATGCCTTATTCTTATTTTTAGAAGATGATGGGTGATTTGTTTTTTCCCCCCACTTTGCTTTTGGTGTTTTCTGAGCTTGCAGGACTGATCAGTTGTCTCCAGAGCCAGACAATGATAGAAGCACTTCTCACAGTGAGCCAGAGATGCTGGGGATGGATGTGGATGTGCTTCTTGTCACGTCGTAAAGGAAGCGAGAACCCCATCTGCCTCCACAAGGTCACGGGGTGGGGGGAATGGGAACATGCTTCCTCAGACTAGAGGGATGGACCTGAGTCAGCAGTCCCAAACTGGCCTTGTCCTTGCGGAAGTGTAAAGCGATAGTCAAGATCAGGCCTGTCATGGTCACAAGTGGACATGGTAAAGCAAGCGGTAAAGGAAAGGAATTATCTTCTTCCTGAGCTGAGGGAAGGAAGGAAGCCTTTTGCGACACTTGGCATGTTTAAGATAAAGGGAAGTACCCTTTGGCCTCACTAGTGAACAACAGAAGTAATGGTAGGCATCCATTTTCATGTTAGCCTCTCTGGCCATCGATCTGCTTCCAGAGGAAATGCCTGAGCATTCACAAAAGAATTTTTATTTATTTATTTATTTATTTTTAGCACTGTTGATCCTTGTGGAGAACCCTGCCATATTTGCCAGCACATGGCATACCATGACAACTGCTAAGGATCTGAGTCCTGCTTGCAGCTCGTGTTGTAGAGGACGCCTGCAGTACATACAAGGTTCAGAGGACGGCACCGTTTTATTTATTTTAAATATGCTCTCGCGTAGCCTGGATATAGCCTGTTATCTTTCCACTGCACACGCCGTACTGACTTTCCTGCTCCATCTCAGACAAGGCTTGTTCTTGTCCACTGCATGTCCGGTCAATAATGGCAGCGTTTTAGCTCTTCTTATGAGACAGAAAGGCAAACGCGAATATAAACGCTCTTCCTGGTCCATCAGGAAGGCGATGAGAAGTGGATACAGGCATGGTTATGTTTGGCACCAAAAGCCATCCTTGAACCCTGAAAACGCGGGAAGTACTGTAAAGATAACTGTCTCCGGCACTCGAGTTCCGGAAGTACGCAGTGCCATAGGTGGGTCTGATGCTGGCTATAACTGCAACTTGGCACAGGGTAGATTCCCTGGGAAGAGAGCATCAGTGGGGGACTGTCCACATCGACTCGGCCTTTGTGCTTGTCTGTTGTGGGGGGATTTTCTGAAGTTACCAGTGTGGGAAGAGCTGGCACCCTGTGGGTGACACTATCTTGTAGGCAGGGGATCCTGAACTGTTTAAGTCGGGGGAATAAAGCTGAGCATGAGCGAGCGAACACATACAGAGCTCTTCCTGCTCCTGACTGCATATTTAATTAACTATTTGAGTTTCTGCCTTGACTTCCCCACAATGCTGGGTGTAATCTGGAATTTTAAGATAAAGTAAACTCCTTTCTCCCCCAGGTTGCTCTTTGTTAGAGTATTTTGTCGTGGGAATAGAAATGAATTTAGAATACAGAGTAAGGCTGGATTAGAGCAACTCATAGAATGGCCGAGATGTCTAAATCCCAAAGCTTTATCTGACCAGGGAAAGAAACACACTCCAGGCATTGACTAGGGAAGGTGGGAAAAACAAGAGAGGAGTCAGAGACACCCCAGATTCCTCTCCCCTCTTCTTTCCCTAACAAGCTCTGTTTTAGGTAGAGGACAAGATGGGAACATAGGAGCCTTTGGAGCCTGCTGTATCACTTAGCATCCTCAGCCTGCTTTCCTGTACTAACCAATATCACCTGTCCAGGGGCGGCATTGACCATAGCAGGCTGGGCCCTCTCACTTAAATTATCAACCAAAGAAATTCCCCATAGGCTTGCCTATAATAGGCTGATCTGTGGAAGGCATTTTGTCAATTGAGAGCCACTCTTTCCAGATGGCTCTAGCTTGTATCAAACTGATGAACAAAATCAACCAATCAACCAACCAATCAAAACACCCCAACAGTATGCATATGATTTCCTATAACCCCAAACACAGTTACCTTTACACAGTTTCTCACACTAGGTCTTTTAACTTCAACATTATAGTTTTTGATATATAAAATCTTTGGATGTAAAATTTTAGAATGCTTCATGGCTGGTTTTGATCATGGATAAAGAATGGCAACATTCTTTGAGACGCTGTGATGAAGCTTCTTAAGAAAAGCTATGTTTGGTGTCGTAACTGCCCAGTGTTTTTTCCTCGAACATTGCCTTTTCATATATGCATATACATATGTGTTATATCTACACATAAACATATGATCTCCATGATACATGTGTGTATGATATATGTATATTTTTTCAATTGTATCTTTTTATGACTTACAAAAGATTTTTATTTTCTTTTGTTCTTTAATTTTCTCCTTTTCTCTTTGGAGACAGGATCTTGCTATATATCTTAGGTTGGTGTAAAATTTGCTTTGCAGCTCAGGTCAGCCTTGAAATCATGATTCTCTTGCCTCAGTCTCTGGAGTACTGGAACTATAGGAATAGGCCAGTAGGCTTGGTTCCAAGGGATTACTTTGAAGAGAGTTCACTAACTGTAGCAAGCAGATTCCCGCCTAAAAGCTGATGGGTAAAGAGAGATTTTTTACATGTCTCGAAAATCATACACACATTCTTCTTTCACTGGCCTTCCTTCCTGTCACATTTCTGTAAATTGGAGAAGCAAGTTTCAAAATCCGAAGATTGTGTCACTTACCCATGCAGTCTGGGCCCCAGTGGCCTGGGCAGCATTGAGGTTGTAGGTAGTCCTTCCTACATATATGTCGGCATCCAGGGACAGACAGAGAGTATGCTCTGATCTCAATCGAATACCTTGGAGAATTAGCAAGCACATGCATCAGTTAACCCAGGAATTCCCTGATTGAGAGCATGTTTGCTATGACTCTCTTCTCCTATTAAGAGCCTAGCAAAGTTCAAGGTCAAAATTATATGGCTTCTTATATAGAATGTTTTGTACTCTTCTAATAAGGGTCAAGAAGAGCACTTGGTTGTATGCACCCCAGCTACTATTATTACTACCACACACACACACACACACACACACACACACGCACGCACGCACGCACGCATGCACGCACGCACGCACGCACGCACACTTGCACACTTGTGCACACCAATATTTTTCATGGATGCTGCTCATTTTAGAGTGGAAGACTGGCCTGTCGTTCATTTATGCTAGAACAAACAAACAAACAAAAACAAAACCTGATTGGCTCTTTTGTTTTATTTTACTTTATATTTTTGATGTTTTAAGGAATCACTTTATAGAGGTATAATTAACATACAAATGCTGAACCTTTTTAATGCATACAATTCAATGAGCTTAGAGGTCAGCTCACTTGCCACACCATGACATCAGCACTTAGAGGTCAGGACACCTGCCACACTATGACATCAGCACTTAGAGGTCAGGACACCTGCCACACCATGACGTCAGCACTTAGAGGTCAGCACACCTGCCACACCATGACGTCAGCACTTAGAGGTGAGCACACCTGCCACACCATGACGTCAGCACTTAGCAGTCAATACACCTGCTATACCATGACATCGGCACTTAGAGGTCAGGACACCCGCAATCCCATGATGCCAGGCTCCCTGAAGGCACACCTATTACTTCCATTCATCTCACTGCATCCTCTCTTTCTCTTTGACAAGAACAATAACCCACAATCCCCCATCTTTGCAAACTGTACCCACACAGTTCCAAGTCGACATTGTTGTCTCTATCGATTAACTCTGGTTTTATAGCATGATGTGATCACACTAGGCAGACGTGAATGTAAAACATTGTATAACAATGCTAAGGTTTCATTTCACTTGTGTTAAAAAAACAGTAATTTGTCATTCTTGAATTAAAAATGATCTCCTTAGTCTGGAAAATGGCTCAGTGGGTAAAGTGTCTGCCATGCAAACATTAGGAACTGAGTCTGGATGTCCTGTACCCACATAACAAGCTGGGCACCGTGGTGCCCTACACCGTAGTGCTGGGGGGATTGGAGACCAGAGGCTTCCTAGAGCTCGCTGGGCAGCTATCCCGGCTGAATCAGTGAGCTCCAGCCTCTGTGAGGGACATTGTCTCAACATGCAAGACGGATAGCAATTGATGAATGTCAACTTCTGTCCACACACACACACACACACACACACACACACTCAAACCACACAAATACTCACAAACATGTACACGTGCATATAACACATAAATTAAAAACTTAACTAATTGAACAATGCCTAATTTCTAAGTTGGTTAGCTGAGTAAATTAAGAATTATGGTTGCCTTTGAGCCTCCTGGTTACACCTGTTTGCATAGACACACTTGTCCCCTTCTGAGAGGACCGGCCTTGAATTGTGACAGTTCTGGATCAGAAGTGACCTTCAGGAACATAATACAGACAATCCAACAATGCTAACTTTTTCTATTTTCTATCTTACACCTTTGGGTTCTAGTTAGTATCAGGCTTCACAGCTTTTTAGCAAAATGAATACCAGACCCAAGGCTTAAGAAATTTATTTTGCTTTTGAGACAGGATCTTGATATGTAGGTAGCCAAGGCAACCTACAGTTGTTCAAATTAGAATCCTGTTTTGTCTTTTTTTCTTTCTTTCTTTCTTTCTTCCTTTCTTTCTTTCTTTCTTTCTTTCTTTCTTTCTTTCTTTCTTTCGTCTGTCTGTCTATCCGCCTATCTGTCTATGGTGTGTGTGTGTGTGTGTGTGTGTGTGTGTGTGTGTGTGTGTATGTATGTATGTATGTTGCGTGCACACGAGTGTGTAGGTATGCATGCTAATGCTCATGAACTGAGGCCAGGACAGGATGTCAGGTGCTTTCCTCTGTCACTTTCCACCTTGTCCCCTTGAGAGAGGGTCTCTCACTGGCCTGGAAACTTGCCATTTGGGCTAGGCTGCCAGACCAGTCCGGGGACCCGTCTTTCTCCGCTTTTCAATGCTAGGTCACAGGCACCCTAGCTACACTTGGTATTTTAAATGAGTGCTGGGGGTTTGACCCCAGCTTCTCATGCTCACTTGTTAACTGAGCCATCTCCTAATAATAGAACCATTTCCAAATGAACCTAGACTCCAACATAAAAATAGAAGGGTAAGACAAAGGAGAGTGTGTATCTGCAGCACAATTTTGTATTTAAACGTGAGTCAATAATTATAAAGATTCAAACTCCAGACCATAGATTATTAGTTACCTAAATAGGGCTCAGTATAGTCTTAGAGTAAGAGAGAAATCCCGGAACTACCCTGCAGTGTGTGAGATGTTCCTATGGGGAGTCACAATTCTTAGGGTACCCAAACACAGACACGGCTATCTTCTCATAATGGGTACCTGCAGTCTCGAACCCCGAGAGAGTCGTTGGTAATCTTGATATAACCATCTGGACACTTGGCTGCAAAATTGGCTGAGCAGGCTTGGCACTCTGTCCTGATCGTTAGAAAAGACTTCTTGTCACACCTTTTCGCCTGTGCAAATGCAGCAGAGAACACCGGTTCCTGTTACCAGAGCCTTGCGACGTACCTGGTGTGACTGCTTGTCTACCTGCTTCATCTCACTACAGCCAGGAGTGGCAATGAGGTGATTGGCATCAGCTGGCTTTGTAGTGAGAGCTTCCATAGGGCATCATATCCGGCTTGAATTCTGGAGTGTCAGCACCTAGGCTTTGATTGGCCTTTTGGAACTGCTACATTTTGTTTGAAAGGCTTGCTTACTTCTTATCTGAAGGATTTGGAGCCTTGGCAAAACTTAGTTATGAGACAGAGCTTGGAAAGCCAAGAAGTCTCAAAGCTGAGAATTGCTTGGGCAAATGGTTGTTTTTTTTTTTTTTTTTTTTTTTTTTTTTTTAAATGCTCCAGAAATTGACTTGCTAAGAGGTGTAAATTGTGAACAATAATTTTATTTTTTTTTGAAGCAACGGGCACTTAGTTCATCAAAAACTGATTTCCCTGCTGTTTGGCTAAACCTAAAATTCACCCCGGTGGGACCCTTTTCTTCCACAGACCCAAGCTAAACAGAACACTGACATGACTTATCTGCCATGAGTGCTGGGATCAATGATCAGCGGGCAGTATCTGCCATGGCTGAGTGTGTGGACGCAGTATGGCTTGGGCTAAACACATGCCCCATGCCTCGTCTGGAACCTGGAGCCCTACAAGGCAGGGGAATGCCACTACTACTCATGTTTATCAAAATGAGGAACCTGAGCTCTCTTGCAGAGGACCCCTTTCAAGTGGGCTAGTGTGACAGTAGGGGTTATTCAAGACCAATTGTTGTTCATAGATCGATTGTCTTCAAGGACACTATTTCCGAATTGCATCCCCAGGAATATCTGCTGTGGGGCTAGCGCTGTACTAAGGGCTATGGGTGGGGGGGCAGTTTCTGTTCTAGAGAGATCAGTAGCTTTTAGATTTCAATACAATTAGAAAGCAGGCAGCACGAGAGCATGGATGTTTATTGCTGTGCCCGAGCCCTCAGAATGTTGACAGGACACACGGCGGCGATGCCCAGCAAACATGTGTTGATTAAATTAACCCACTGGGGACATCAGACAGGCACGTTAGGGGCAGCTATTTGATGACATGATGTGGTCCAGCATTAACTGCTTACTGAATGATACAGGCAGACTTTGGTCCCCTGTTGCTCCTGATGTTGGAGATGACCCTCCTTCATAGAGCGCCCTATCATTCAAGCTTCCTTAATCTCTCTATCAAATTTAGTCGGGAGACAAAACCTCAGAGCCCAAGGTGGAGTCTGGATCCAGTTCTGCGTCTTGCAGCCTTGAGTGAGCTCTGACTCTTTGTCGTTTGCTGTTGAAGGGAGACATTAGCTAACTCTCTGGGACATGTCAGATGCAAGCTGCCTGACCCTGTGCCTGGATGAACGTAGTAACAGTCAACAGCTCCTGAACTCTTTTCTGTCTGTCCTCAGAGTCTGGTGGTGATCTGGCCTCACAGGAATGTCCTGCCTAGGCTAACGAACCGTCCTAGATCCTTCAAGGGCGTCTCTTCGCCGTCTCTCCCACAAACCCCACTCATTCCTTCTCTTTGGGTCTTCCAGCAGTTTGTTATTGTTTATAGTTTTGAGAGAGTGTTCTAAATAACCACACCCCACCTCACGCAGGCTAGGTAGCCAAAGATGGCCTTGAACTTCTGATCCTTCCTCCTAAGCACTGGTGTGGTCCGTCACAGCGAGTGTGTGCGGATCCAGGGATAGAATCTGCGTTCTTGCGGAGGCTAGGCAAATGCTCTGCCAGTGGAGGTGCAAACCCAGTGCCCCCGTTGTGAGTCTTTGCTCTCTAAGAGTTCCAGGCAGCACAGGGCCGTGTCTCGTACTTCTTTGTCATCACAGCACCCGTTAGGGGTGATGGAAACATCACTGCTGCCTCTAAATTTGTCAGAAGGTAGGAAGTCTGCAGAGGAAGACACCTTCCAACACAGTGTGACTGTGCTGACTCCCAAAGATATCATTTGCATTGCTCCAGGGAGTAGGGCAAGGGTCACAGCTCTCACTGCAGCGGTGGTGGGGTGCGGACTGAAGATAGTTTGGAATACTCAGCGACTTGCCCAAGGTCACATATGAGCTATCAGCCTCTCGATTCCTGAACTAGCCCTCTCCGTAAGCACCCAAATGACACAGAGATAAACAACCTCTACTTTGACTAAAAAATCTTCCATTTGCCCAGTGTGCCCCTGGCTGTTACTTGTAGAACACACAACACTCCCTTTAAGTGTTGTGGCATGATTCAATTTTTCTAAAAGCAGGGTTTCATTTACACTGGAGTTTCTCTTTGGATAGATGGATAAGTTGAGGTCATGTTGATTTTTTTCCTTCTAAATATGTCCAATTTGATTCTCTTTTAAAGACATTCTTTGGGCTGGGAATGCGGGCCAGTTCATAGAATACTGGCCCAGCATGCCCAAAGCCCCGGGTTCAATCCCCAGTACTGCATAAAACCGTTGGATTTATGAATCCTGCCACCCAAGAGGTGGAGGCAGGAGGATCAGACATTCAAGGTCATCCTCAGCTACATAGCAAATTTGCAAGATATTTTTTTTTGCAAGACATATTTGTCTGACTTTCAAATTATTGTTTTCAAATGGAACGACTCATTTTTATAAACTTAAGCCAACAGAAGAAGAAACTCAGCTTTGAACAGCAGTCAAGGCCAAGTGCCTATTCAGAAGCAAACCCTCTCCACACTGAAGTTAACAGTGGCAGCATTTTCTACCATTGGCAGAGCTGTGTCTTGGGAGCGATGGAAACTTGGAGGGGTTAACTCGCTTGCTTAAGGCTGGCGTAGTGGACAGCCCTGGGCCCCTCCTCTGCTGTCTTGTGAAGTGGCAGATCAGATGGACCCTTCTCTAACTCCCGAGCTAGAGGGTCACACATTGTGTTATCTGCCATGTTCTCTGGAAAGAGCCCTCAAAGGGCACCCGTCTGCTGCTGAGATCAGACGCTCTAAACCCATCTTAAAACAAATCACCTGAGGTTTCTACTCACCGAGATTCAACTTCATCCTGCGACGGTACCAGTGTGATCCTCTCGAGGTACCCCAGAGAGGTCACCGTGGTCCTCCACTACAGTCTGAGGAAGGCAGAAGGCACGTTGCCAGTGCCTGATGGGTTTTGGAAATGTTTCTCATGCTTGCTTTCATCAACAAGACACTATCAATCTACCCTGGAATTCCCCTGGGCGTCTGCCCATAGCTGCGCTTAGCTGGTACATTTGGGAAGATGGGGTGTGAGGTACCCACAGTGATCAGGTGGTCCAGAGCACACAGCTCTGCATAAAGAGAAACGTCAGGACTAAACTCAGAGATTCCAACTGCAGAGTCAGCACAGCAGATGAGAAAGAGCCAACTCAGTCCACCCCAGAAGGACAGCATCTCACCTTGAGAATCTTAGTCTTGGAAGTTTTCTTTTGATTTTTATGAAGTCCAGGCATGGCTTTTTGCCCAAGATTATGTGAGAAAACAAAACCATCTAAAGCACAGTGTGAAAATTAACAAGGAAAAAAATGCAGGAAAGTTTCTCTTACCGGTCTTGTGGCTTCAGCCGGGGTGCAGGTATTTTGCACAGCCAACCCCAGGAAGAGGGGGATTAAAGGCAGCAGCATGCTGAGCAAATGCTGGCTCCTTCCCATGCCGGGCCAGGTCAGGGCAATTTAGCTATTTTACTTTGCTTTGCTAAGTGCCTGGGGAACTCTTTCTCATGTCTGTGTCTACTTTTAATTCCTTTCCTTTCTTTCCCTGGTCAGAAAGCAAAGGTAGCTGAGGCCTGGCTGACGGTCCACAGGAGCTTGGTGGAAGTGGCCACTCTGAGCTGTATATAAATCCTGGCTGACTGACAGGATTTCCTGAAGGGGCTGAGGCAGAGACCCAACTGGATTTCTGTGCCCTGCGAAATTCCCAGGGATGGAGGGTTCCCTCTCCTATTGCTATGCCTGCTGGACCTGCCTGCTGCCCCGCTGGATGAGTCATCCTGGGCCTGTCTGTTCCAACACATAGGTTCAGATTTTCTGTAGGGAGAATGTGTGGGCATGGCCAGGTATGGAGAGAATGTTCCAGAAGCCTGGCCCATGCCTTGGAAGATGATGGTGTCCTCATTCTCCTGTGGCTGTCAAAATTCATGTTGGTACCGATGGTTGGGTTCTCATCTCACCCCTTCTCCTCTTCAAGGTTATTCAAGCAGTGAGTGACTGACTGAGCCTGTTCCTCCAATCTAGCCCTTCAAGGCTGAGTCTAATGCCGTCTCTTTCAGGAAGACATCCTCTCCTGTGCCTCCTGACTTTTGTGCACTGTGTCACAAAAGCCCAGTCACGCATATTGCGCTATACCTGTCTGTCTCTCTCCCATACCAGTTGTAAATTTCTTGAGGGCAGTGGCACCGTGCCCCTCTTTCCTATACCCCATGAAGGCCGGAGCAGAAATCCATTTTTGAAAAGAATAAAAACGACAGCAACAAACACTCTGGAAACTCACCGTGTGCCGTTCTAGCTCTCTCAATGAACTGGCTTGCTTGTTCTCTCAATACTTGGTGGAATAGTAGGGGCGTTACATTTCCAGACACAGAAACTGGGGCGGAGGAGTGAGGCAGCTATGATAGTGTTTTTTATTTTTTTCAGCTTGACACATGTTAGAGTCATATAGGAACGGGGAACCTTAACTGAGAGGATGGTTGTAGTAGATTGGGGTGTAGGCAAGTCTGTGGGCATTTTCTTGATTAAGGATTGATGTGGGAGAGCCCAGGCCATAGTGAGCAGTGCCAACCCTGGGTAGGTGGTCTTGGGTTCTATAAGAAAGCAGGCTAACTAAGCCAGGAAGAGCAAGCCAGTGAGAGCGCCCCTCAGTGGCCTCTGCATCAGCTTCCGCCTCCAGGTTCCTGCCCCCGACAGCCTTTTATGACTGATGATAAGCTATATGGTGAAACTAACCCTTTCCCTCTCTAAGCTTCTTCTGGTCACGGTGTTATCACTGCAGCAGAAAGCGAATGAGGACAGCTAGTGTCTTGACTCTGTGCTGGTGGACAACTAACCCAACCCTGAATCCGGTTTCAGAGTCAATGCTGTTCCCGTGCTTTCCGCTGCTTACACGCTCATGAACATTAAACAGATCTCTAGCCCTGCTGGAGACCATGGTGGATCCGAGACAGACCCTGGACAGGAAGGATGAAATCTGGGCTCATGCGCAGATCAGACACTGAGTTAACCCGGAGACTCATGCAATAGATTTGGTTGTGTGACCTTTCTCCCCCCAAACTTTTAAAACGTTATAGTGAGCTTCAGTCACTGATAACGTTCCAGCGTGGACCTTTTGGAACTAAATACGGGTTCAAACGATAAGAAGCGGGGAGTTATTTTATCCGTGTCTCAGTGAGTTTCCACTTGGTTGCTCACGAGAATTCCCAGGAGGACCCTTCAAAACCCCTGATGTCCAGGACAATCTCGGAGAAGCCACCTCTGAGCTCCCAGGGGGGTAGGAAAAGGTGAGGACGTCTTGAGGTTTCCTGGTTGATTTCGTTTGCACTTGGCTGTTACTTGAGGAGAAACTGTGAGATGCTGGTGAGAGTCTAAAGGTCCCCTGTTACGGCAGCCATGGTCCCTCACTATCATGATTTTATCATCACCGCCACCACCACCATCATCACCGCCATCATGGTAAACTCACTTGTAGCTTTCATCACTGTTCTGATTGTAAACTCATTGACTTGGCTCATTTCCTAATGAGCTTAATCTGACTTTTACCTTAGTGAGCTTAGATATTTACTTAAACACAGGTAACTGAATTTAACTTACCGAGTATTCGCTGTAAGCCTTGTGTAGAGAATTCCTATTAGCACCCTTTTGCAGATAAGAGACTGGGACAGAGTGTTAACTGTATCCCTTCTTTGAGGTCACCATGGTAACAGGTGGATAGGGCTCTGAATCCACAGAATTATCTGAATAACAGGCAGTATGGACTCCAAGGTTTATACTGAGGAAACAGTTTGCTTTTGCACATGCATTTGAGCCAGTTCCTTCTGGATATTAAGAGATGACCACAGAGTTGTGAAGTAGATCAAACCTCACTGTCCACATGGGGACCTAAAGCATCTTTTGCTTTGCAGGAAATGAAATACTGTTGAAAAACCAAAAAAAGTTGAGTTTAATTTGAAAGGACCAAGCAGATACCATAACAGGCTGCTCAGTCTTCACTTCAGGCCGAAGTTTCAATTTCCTGAGGCTGAGCAGGCAGTTTTGGAAAGAGCCACAAAGGACCATCACCAACCCCCATGATAGCAAGGAGGAGGGCTGGGACATGGTGCTAGGCTAAGTCAGAGCCACAGTCAGCAGCTCAAGGACAGGACCTGGGACTTGTCCAGGCCTAGCCCTGACTAGCCCCTAACTAGCCCTAGCCCATTAAAACGTACTAATAAAATTGCCGCCTGCTTAAGCCAATTATATCTAAAATGACCTAAGTTCCTCAGAAACTCCCCTTAGTCAGGCTTTAAAACAGCTTCTGCCTCCTTCTCTGGTTCGTGGCCATCCTTCCTTTGCGTAGGATAGTCGATCCCAGCATGCTGGGATAATAATAAAAAGACTCTTTACTTTTGCATTGAATCTGGTCTCTTGGTGGTCTTTCTGGGCATAGCAAATTCTTTGGTTAAATTGTGTTTTAACGTGGCAGCTTTCGCTAAACCAAAGAATAAAAACACCATGAGAATAGTAGCCAGATGCCGAAAGTTCTTGGACCTCGCTTTAGAAAACCAAAAAAACTGGGCTAGTCCCATTGGTAAAGCGTTTGCCTTATGAGCAAGAGGACCTGAGTTTCATGCCCAGTACCTATAAAGATAAAAGCTGGGGGCAGTGGTGAGTGCCTGTTACCCCAGGGAGAGGCAGAGACTGATGGATTTCTAGGGCTGGCTGGCCAGCAAGGTGGGCTCAGTGGGTGAACTCCAGGCTGGCAAGGGAGCCTGGACCAACAAATAAAAACAACAATGAAAACCAGAGGTGGACAGCACCTGAGGAATAACACTGAAGATTATCCTCTGACCTCTCCACATTATCAATGTGCATGTTCAAACACACACACACACACACACACACACACACACACACTCAATGAAAGAAAATGGGAAAAGCCAGTTCACCAAGTAATCTCAACAGATCTCACGATGCCTAGAACATTCTCAGAAGTAGCCAGTGCTTTGGGAAGGGTCATTGTCACAGAAGTGCTAACAATGAAGTCCTTAAGTTCCCTCGGGAGAAAACATCAGCAACTATTTGGGTATGCTGTCTACCCTGCCAAGAGCCTTCTATAACATCTGTGGTCCCTGATAAAATGTCCATTTTGGCTAGGGTTGAACACTCCAAATCCACATACAGTTTTCAGAATCCCAGCTCGTGATTTCAGGCAGCACCGAAGAGACCCTCCCAGCGGGAGAAGGGTACTTTCTCTCTTGAAGATTGCTAGCTGAGAAGGCTATTTCAGAGCGATGTAATGGTGTAAAACGCTTGGTGTCAGGTTCACCTGGGTGTTCTTTGTATCTGCTCATTATGAAGAATTCTTTGCAGCGCAGCATCTTGGCCAGAGTATGAAATAGTCTTCTTTAAATCTGATTATAACATTGAAACAAAATGTTGGCTTTTTATATTTTAAATATAGAATTTATTAAAAAGAAATTCTTATATTTCTTTTTAGAAAAAAATCTCTTCTTTTGTACTGACCTACTGATTAGTATTGCATTCTTTTTCTCTTTGCCCACCTCTTTCCCAGGTTTGGGTGAGAATATCTTGTGTTTTTATAAATCAAAGGACACATCGAGCTAAACTGAGATTGGTACATAGTTTCCACCTTGTTTAAACAGAAGTCATCTCTGTTTAAGGATTTCTTCAGGTGAAACTCCAAATAACATTTTATTTGGCTGATATAAGTAGGTGTTCGCCTGATTATTGGATAGATTTTTTTTTCTTTTCTCTTTTTTTGGTTTTTCGAGACAGGGTTTCTCTGCAGCTTTTTTTTTTTTTTTTTTTTTTTTTTTTTTTTTTTTTTTTTTTTTTTTTTTTTTTTAGAGCCTGTCCTGGAGCTAGCTCTTGTAGACCAGGTTGGCCTCAAACTCACAGAGATCCGCCTGCCTCTGCCTCCCGAGTGCTGGGATTAAAGGCGTGCGCCACCACCGCCTGGCTGGATAGATTTTTTTTTTTTTATATCTACTTAGTCACAGAGCAAACATTTATAGAATGCCACACACTCTGCTGGCTTCTGGGAACACGGAACTGGATAAATCATATTCACTCATTCATTATAGCTTCCAGTACACGTGTGTATATACTGTCTCACTTAAATATTATTACAATTTTGCAAAACAGAATGGACAAGGAGTGTGATCTTGGCTTGGTAGGTATGACAATTAAGGCCTGTGGAAATAGAATGTTTATTCATGGTCAGTAAGGTGACGTGGGGTTGTAGTAGCAACGTATGTCCTGGTGTTCTTACCCTGGCCAGGTACTCTGCCAATGCAGGCAGCCACCATTCTAGCATCTGGGGTTTAAGTTAAGAATGATCTGTGTCCCGTATAATCCAGTTATAATTCAGTAAAGCTTAATCAAACTGGCTGCTGTCTCTTCGTTGTCACACGGAGGCATGGCCACAGAGAACCTGTGGTTGATGCTGGACACGCCTGAGGCATACTTATTTTCTTAGGCCAGTCTGCATAGAGAGCTGTTGGCTAGTAAGGCTGTATAGTGAGACCTTACAACCAAACAACAACTATGACCAACGTTCTCATCAGTGCGTATCAGACCGAGAGTGATGGCTTACTCAGACTGCTAACCCATTAGCCAGACTACTGGCTTTGCCGTCCCTGCATGGTATAACATGGGCAGATTGGATCACCTGAAGCTTCAAGTTTTATGTAAAGGGTCATGCCTGTGCAGGCATGTCCATCATGTGACCTATGGCCTGAATGTAGCTGGAATCCAGCCCAATGCAAGCATGCTACATAGTCGAGGGTGACCTGGCATTCCTGGTCTTCTTGCCTCTACATCCGGAGTAGGTTGGATTGAAGGTGTGTGCCACCTGGCCTGACTATTGCCCTGATGATCCACCTCCAAGTCAGGTGGGATTGCTTCAACGCCTCACAATGATGGTACCAAAGGGAAAGTATCCTAGGATGTTGAGCAGGCAAAATAACGGGAACGCACTGAAGCTGAGGAGTTCTTGCCATGCTGGGGTTTTACTCACAGTATTTCACCAGCCTCCAGAGGCTCAACCAAACTGAGCAGGCCCTCTCCAGAGTCAAAGGTCAGCTAAAGACATCTGAACATAGACTTGTTTAGCGTCAAGTGTTATTAGGAGCTATCCCAGAATGTACATCTTCACAGAGAGACAAGTGTTTAGTTCATCACTATTCTTGGGGAACTGCTGTTTTTTTTTTTTAAGGAGAATTATTATTATGAGGTATCACAGACTAAGATTCCAGAGGCTGCCAGTTTCAGCTAATGTCTTGGGTAGGATGCACACTGGGGCCAAGGCACAGCCTGCGGGTGAGGCCTCCTATAACACATAGCAGGATGAAGGCGCCTTGGACAAAGGTCCTTGCCTGTGTCTGGCCCTGTGCTGGTCCGGTTCCTCAGTATGATGCTCTACCCTAGTAAATCAACGCATCGGGTGGCTGTGGGATGCTGACATGGCTGGGGGATTTCCTGAACTCTCACGGGATCCTGGCTTTTTGAGGAGTCAGCTTCCCTAAGCAGGGGATGTGTCCAGCACGTGTGTCCTTGCTCTCAAGGCCCCTTCCTTTTCCTCTGTTAGTTTAGATCCTTGCACACAGAACCCCCCCCCTCTCTCTCTGTGTGTGTGTGATTTTTATTTTTTCCTTTTTGTGGAAGCCTGTCAGCTGATCTTGCGGTAGGCAAAATTGTAAAGTAGGCAAAGTTTCTTTCAACTCCAGCGCTCCCTCTCCCTTTCTGTATTTTTCTTCTTCTCGTTCATTCAGTCATTTAGTCAATCAGTAGACAGTGGGCACATAACCATTCCTATACCACTTTCCTGGCATGCATGCCAGCCCACAGCAGTCAGGGCTTATTTAACACACAGGAATAGCCAACAGTATGGATGTCAGCCCACGGCAGACAGGGATCATTTAACACACAGGAATAGTGAAAATTTACCACCCAGTTGCTCCAGCATTTGCTTTAAACAAGCCTCATATAACTCAGGAAGCTCTTGCATCCATCCTCTTGCATCTAGCTCCAAGGTATGGGATTACAGGTGTGCACCATCATACCCAGCTCAGGTTGCTTTTCTCTCTCTCTCTTTTTTTAAATCAGAAATATCAGCAGCTGTTACCGAGTCTACCATTAACTGGTGGAATCCTATCATGAATCCTGTAACTTCTTCCCGTCTCCACTATCTACCCTTGAATGAGAACGTCATGATTGCTTGCCTGTGTCATGGTAGTAGCATCCTGCTTCATCTCCCTCCACTCTTTACGATCCTCCTGTAAACAGTGCTCACTTAGAGATCTCTTTTACAGATATAAGTAAAACCATGTGGCTAGTGTCTTGTTTGCTGCCACCTGTCTTTCCCCACTGAAGCATCAGTTCTGGGATGACATCTTTCTGCACGTCTTCTTCAGTGCCCGGCTAGCTGATGCACTGTTGGGAATGAGTTCACACATGTTTGTTATGCATTCTGCCCTTTGCACCGGATTATTTAATCCCCTCAAAGTCCCCATAGGGAGCACACTATTATATCTTTATGTTACAAATCAGAAAGCCGAGGCAAGTGGAGATCTCCAACTAGGCCAGTTGCAAAATTGGTGGATTAGTCAAACAGAAGGAACTCTGATATTGGAATGATCCAAGGCCAGGCTCATTTGTTGGCTAGGAGTCTACCCATTAGAACAAGAAATTAAACACCTATTACATTAAAACCACAGGCTTTTGTTCGACTATCCTTTTTCTAAAGTGGCCTGATAGAATATCTATAGGGAAGGAATATAGTATCAGGCAATGGGACCGGGAATAGGATCATCAGCATGGCTAAAAATGGGGAAGGGATAGCTTCTCAGAGGAAAGTCAGGTTCGTGCAAGGCATGAAGGAAGATGCTGTGTCCAAAGTAAATGATGGGGGCAGATCTGGGAGTGAAGACCCCCCTCCAAATCAAGAGCTGATGTGGGATTTCCCTCTGTATGCTACAAAGATCCCCCCTCCAAATCTCTTACTTGACGATGGTGTTCTTACTGAGTTAATCTTCCGACAACTGGCTGACCACTCCACTGCTCATTCAACTGTCTTTTTAGTTCTTAGTATGGTCTTGTTCTGTAACCCTGGGATTCACTATGGAGTCCAGCCTAACCTCAGATTTACAGAGATCCTCTCGCATCAGCCTCTCAAGTGCTGGGAATACAGCCTGTGCCGTCAGACTCGATTCATTCATCTGGTCTTGCTCGGGGACCCTGTGCAACAACGTGCTAGACTCTTGGGGATAGGTGTAGCACACAAAGATAAAGCTAGGCTTACCCCATGCCATGGAGGACTTGGCTGAGCACACGCTGTCAGACTAGGAACACTGGTAGAAATTTTAGCTCACAGATGCATTAAACATCAATAGTGCAACCCATCCTAAATCCTAAGCAAATATTAAGCAGCTTTGGTCTAGGTTTTGCTCTCTATGTGCTCGTGAGTGATCTCTGAATGCAGAGGTCCACTTTCTCATTCTATCAATAAGCTCAGCAGGATTGAGGACCATGTGGACCTGCTTCCTTTGCTCTCTAGAAATAAGAGCATCCTTTAGTCTTTGATGATAATCTTTCCCCTTCGCTCTCCATTCCCCACATGACCTTAATGTAAAATCCAATGTACATTTTGCAGTTACCAGCTTCCCCTGTCCCTCCTCCTACTTGAACAGAACATAGAACACTTGGAGCCTACTGGCCGGAACTCATTATTATTGTCTGATTTCCGAGCAATATTTATGTCCCATTCTTTCCCAACAATGGTTTAAACAATTCTCCAGGACAGTAACAGAGCTCACACACCAGTATGAGGTGGTCACGGCTCCATGACAATCATTCAACTGTTTCCTGTTTCTTCATTTATTCAGTTATTTCATTTTTGAAAAAGAAAACAAAACAACACTAAAAAAATGAATAAGACTGTTTCCTGTCACCACAGTATCGTAGGGTCAGATGCTGTCTCTTAACCCACTGCATTCTCTTCAGACTTCAGGTCAGCAAACTCTCTGTAAAGGACCAGAGGGTAAAATTGTAGACTTAATAGGTCATAATGTATCTGGAAGCTACATCATTTTCTTGTAATGTGATAACTAGAGCTAATATGAAGACAAATGAATGGGTTGTGTTTCAATAAAATACTATTTACAAAATGGGTAGGGGGTAGTTTCTCCCTGTGGGCGTTAATTTATGAACTCCTGTTTCAGAGCTAAGTTGTGATCATGTTTTCTCTCGCTCCCCCGCTCCACCCCGTAAGCTTCATTTTCTTTTTCCTCTTAAAGTCTCATAGCAGAGGAAGGCACGTAGCTACCTAGCTTGAACCCCAGAACTCACAAGGCAGAGAAAGGCAGATCTCTGAGTTTGAGGCCAGCCTGGGCTACAAAGAGTTCTAGGCTAGTCAGCACTACATAATGAGACCCTGCCTCAACTAAACAGGCAGAAACAGGTGGGGTCATCAAATAGGTAACGTTGGTTGATTTTTATCTCCGTGAGTGCTGTAGTTAATTTCTTACTCAGTAATAATAGCAGTGCTAGCAACAAAAACCGTAACAATAGCTGGAAGTGAGATATTATCATCAGGTAGTCAATGTTCAAACCTCTATCTGGTTATAATTTATTTTTCCGGAAGTGTTGGAGAAAAGGATGAATACATGATAAAGAGGAGGTCCAGATAGCAGGGATAAAACAGTTGTCCTGGATGCTTTTCCAGAATTGGATACATTCTGATAAGAGTAATTACACCTAACGTTCATTGAGCTCATATGAGGGACTGGGTATGGTACCGAGTCTCCACCGTGCATTGTTTAACTCAACTTTCTGGCAGCCCTTGGAGGAAGATGTGGTTTTTATAGGCATTTCACAGCCGAGAAATGGAAGCCTTCCCCAGCCAGCATGCGTGGTGAGACTTGCTTCTGTCTGCAAAGTGGGTGTTCTGTTTGACATATCCTTTCATTAGGACGAGAAGAGAATGAACAAAATGCCCCTGTCGGTAAAGTGGGCTTTACTATGAGTGTTCTTATTTTAAAATAAATACTTTTTCTGCTCATGGCCCAAAACTCTCAGAGGACATAACTCGAGTGTCTGAGCTGTGGCATCCCGGTGGCTGTCGGTCACAGACACGGTGTCCTAGAGTCCTCATTAAGGCTGCAGAACAATGGGATGGGTTGAGACATTAAGTGCAGCAGTGCTGCGCAGGAATGTCGCCCGCGGGATGCAGGCCCCGGCCTTTATTGGGCGGCACTGAGGTGGCTCTGGGCAGAGGGCACACGCTGCCTCCCAGCCCTGGAATGTGGCCGGCAGCTGACAGCCACCCTACTTGTCTGGGAAGGGGTGGCCTTAACCATAAATTAGGTCTTGAAAGCTGCCTCTGTGCATGTCTTTTTGTTGTGTGGCTCAAAAGAGTCGCTCAGCTGGCACAATTGCTGTCAACAAAAGGAAGCTGTCTTTGAACGGGGCAGGGTTGGGGTTCCCTGGGAGGGGAGGTGTGTGTATGTGTGTGTGTGAAAGAGTTGTGTGTGTGAGTGTGTGTGAGTGTGTGTGAGTGTATGTGAGAGTGTGTGTGTGTGTGAGAGAGAGTGTGAGTGTGTGTGTGTGTGTGAGAGAGAGAGAGAGAGAGAGAGAGAGAGAGAGAGAGAGAGAGAGAGACAGTGTGTAAGTGTGTGTGTGTATTCTGCCAGAGTTTGTAAGTGGGCTCTACAGGGGCATGCACACAGTTTGAAGAAGTCTCTGCATCCATGTAGGCACACTGCTCAGTGGACACGCTACCTTTCTGGTGACGCACATGTTGAATGTGCACATAGCAGGACTTTGGCTCTCAGATTGCTGCAAACACAAGTCGCCCCCAGTGTCTCCTCTTCCAGATGCTCTAACAAAGACCGACAGAGAAATAGTGATTTCTAGGATTCTGTTTGAGGAACTCAGAATCTGAAAGTAGATTCTGTCCCATGGGACACTGGATTGGGTGTTTCAACGCCTAGAGTCCTGGAGCCTTTGTTTGTTCAATAATGGGGTGGATGGCAGTGAATTCTTACATTCTGGTTTGGTTCTAAGTTTTTATGACTGCATGTAAATGAACTCTTTGTGAAGAAAGGAAACATCTTCCCTCTGTCTACCAAGGTCTACCTATAGATTAACACTGGTGCTAGCTCGGGGCAGAGAAAGAAAGAAACCCAGTTCTTCTTCACCACAAACCTGCGGTTTTCTTTTCTTCCTTCATTCCGAGTGTGTGTGTGTGTGTGTATGTGTGTGTGTGTGTGTGTATGTGTGTGTGTGTGTATGTGTGTGTGTGTGTGTGTGTGTATGTGTGTGTGTGTATGTGTGTGTGTATGTGTGTGTGTGTGTGTGTATGTGCACCCTCATGTGCATTCTCTTCCCTTCAGTTAATAGCAAAATCAGTTTGCTCTGGCTCAAGTAGGCACTGTGAGAAAACATTTACTACACTCAGTTACATTATGCATTTCAACAAGTGTGAAAATAGCCAACAGTTTTTAAAAGTTTACCTCATGTAGCTTTTGGGTTACTTCCACCGGACCTGGAGCAGCGTGTGGCGATCTTCGAGTCACAGAAGCGTTCTGACGAGAACGAAAGCCTATGAGAAATGGCGTGGAGATGAGGGAGGCCGTGAAGACAGGGAGGGGCCGGCATTATCAGGGTCTTCAAGAAGAGCAAGCTGTAGTGTGTTTCATTTGTATCTTAATAAAGAAAGCTTGCCTGGAGGTCAGAGAGTAATACAGCTACACTGGCCAGCCTTACAGACCAGGCAATGGTGGCACACACTTTTAATCCCGGTAGCCATACTAGATTTCCATAGAAACTGGGAGGTAGTGGTGCACACCCTTAATCCCAGCACTAGAGAGGATTATAAAACGGGAGGAGACAGCTCCCAGTCTCATTCTGAGATTCCTGAAGGCGGGATGGCCATTTCATACTGAGGTAGAGGGAAGAGATAGTAGCTGGATGTTCTGACCTTCAGGTTGAACCCCAATTTCTGTCTTGAAGTTTTTATTAATCATGCTTCATCAAGCCCTTCATTTTTAGATAACTGAGCCCCACATCCATTTCCCCCTAAAACGATTCTGAATAATGTCCTTCACGCTTTTCCTGATCTATTCCTCCTACTTCTGAGGTCTTCTCTCCTGGATCTTCCTTCGGATGAAGGAAGACACAGGGATGAGATCAAATGTTATAATGCATGCTGGGAACTTCCTGCAGCACTGACGCTGTCCCCTGAACAGGGAATCACATTCTGGTAGTCCGGACAGGAAAATGGAGGCTCACAGATATGGGGTCGTTTCTTCATGGGCTGCACAGGTTTTATGTATGAGTGGAGTGGTTAAGAGAGGCCTTTGGGATAGAATCTGTACCACTCCTATAACATGAATCATTGAAAGGCAGAGACCAGGGACGTGGGGGAACTCAGGAAAGGATGCTCGTCGAGGTAATCACTTTGATGGGACTGGTGACATTGAACATGCCAAAGAAAGACTTCAACAGATGGCCCAATTTGAGTTTTTCTATATTGTGGTGTTTGTAGAAAAGACAAAGCTAACTGTCAAAGATTCAAAAGATTATGACAGGTTTCTGACAGGATAAGAATTCTGAGGGCTGGAGAGATGGCTCAGTGGTTAAGAGCGGTTGCTGCTCTTCCAGAGGACCCGGGTTTGATCCCCAGCACCCACATAGGTCTTTTCAGCCGTCTACACATCTAGCCCCAGGGGACCAGGTACACTCCTCTGTCATCTCTGGGCGCCAGGCATGAGCACAGGCACAACATTAATGTACATAAGAGATAATAAAGCTTAAAGAAGAGAACTCTTGAGACATTAAGATTTGCTTCTTTTGTGTGTTGACTCACTGAGTAAGTTTGTATCGGATATTTTCCCCATCGCCTTAACAAGATACCAGACACAAGCAACCAAGGGAAAGAAAGGTTTGTTGTGGTTCCCTATTTGAGGGTAAAGAAAGTGTATCAGTAAGGAGGGGGACTCTGGCTGTGAGGGCAGGGACTTGAGGCAGCTGGCCACACCGTATCCGTACTCAGGAAACAAAGAGAGATGAATGCTGGCCTTGATCACGCTTTTTCCCTTTTCTTCAGCCAGAGACTCCGGCCCAGGGAATGCTATCAGTGACCTATAGGGTGGGTCTCCCCAGAGTTACTCCTCTCTGGAAGATCCTGACAGACACACTCCGAAGTGAGCCTCCTGGCTGGGTCTAAATTTCAGTCAGGTTGGCAATAAGGGTTAACCACCAAAGAATTGCTCATAAAATCAAAACTTGGAGCTGCACACACACTTCCGGCAGGGATATCTAGAGAACTGGCCATTGTTCATCCCCTGCTCATTAGCCCTGCTGTGTCCACATGCATGACGGTCGCTGACAAGGTCTCCAGTGACAAGAACTAGCCCAGGATGGTCACTTCTGGGTGTCAACCAGAGACAGAGTGACGAGAGACAGGAGGAGATGCACTCACAGATGGGTCACTGCCCACAGGTCCTTAGGAAGGCTTAATTGTTCAAGGGACCTGGAGAGATTATGGATATATATCAGGACACACACCCGGTACACGGGAAACCTTTAGAAGAGACTGTTGAAGTGTATCTTCTCATCAATCAAATCCATATTCCGTGGTTTCTGGAGTAAGACCGCCGCCCCACCCCAGGAACAGATGGCAGCGGTGGCACTGGTTACTTTCATTGTTGTGACAAAAATACCTGATGCAAGCAATTTAAAGAAAGAAGGGTTTGCTGCGAACCCCAGTTTCAGGAAGTGCAGCGCATTGTGGCGGCACAGCCTGGCAGCAGCCAGGGGCAGCTGGTCACATGCACAACCAGGAGGTGGAGGGTGAACGGGAGCCAGAACTGGGCTCTAAAATCTCAAGGCCCAGCCCTCAGGGACCTACTGTTGTTATTTTCAGGTCTGTGACTTTCGTTTACGCTGCATTTGTTTAACTCTGTGAAGCTGTGTTACTGTGCCTGT
This sequence comes from Arvicola amphibius, assembly GCF_903992535.2. Classification (NCBI taxonomy): domain Eukaryota; kingdom Metazoa; phylum Chordata; class Mammalia; order Rodentia; family Cricetidae; genus Arvicola; species Arvicola amphibius. Next base: position 3,831,908 of record NC_052063.2, read on the forward strand.
CTAAGACACCTGATGGTCCCAATAAGAGTTGAACAGCCAATAGCAAGGCAGGAGCAAGGATAGGAGGGGTTGGCAGGCAGAGAGAATAAATAGAAGGAGAAAAAAAAAACAGGAAGAAAGAGAACAAGGAGAAGAGGGCATCAGGGACCAGCCACCCAGCTACAAAGCAAGCCACGGAGAAGACGTAAAGAAAGGTGTACAGAAATAGAGAAGGATATAAAAACCCAGAGGTAAAAGGTCATCAGGATAATTTAAGAAAAACTGGCTAGAAACAAGCCAAGCTAAGACAGGCATTCATAACAAAGAATGAGTCTCTGTGTGTTATTTATTTGGAAGTTAGGTGGTGGCCCCCTTAAAAAAAAAATAAAGAATAAAAGTCATACAGCAACCTACTTCCTTTAATGAGGCTCTATCTCTTAAAGGTTCCACAACCTCCCCCCACAAAATGCCATCAGTTGGGGACCAAGTGCTCAAACATAAGACTCTGCTCACACTCAAACCATAAGAGTATCACCATACAAGGGACAGTGTTTGGGCAAGGCAACTGATTTGTAGTGTTTAAGGGGTCTTAGAAAGGACGCACTGGGTTATAGAGATGTGGGTTGATGTGTCCGGAGGTAATGTTTGGAAGTGCCTTGATCCGTCAAGAGTTCTGAAGAGGGTCCCTTCACTGTCAGGGTAGTCAGAGCCCACCGATGAATGGAGTCTCAGAACATTCTGGAAGCAAGCGGCACAGTTATTTGGATCTTTACTTTTCTGACAACTCGTGCTGCTGTTGAGTGCAGTGGGACGGAGCTACGTCCCAGGAGAAGGGAACCGTGGGTGGGGCTGGCAAGTGTCCCTCTTTCCAGAGCCAGAAAACTGCATTCTACCACCGTGTACTGGAAGGCAAGTGACTTCTCTGTCTACTCCCCTTGTCGCTGTAGAATAAAGATAACGAAGCATCTTTGGCAACGTGTTCCTGTGAAGACAAAGCATTGCGCATGTTAATACCGTGCCGGGCAACGAGAGACACCCAGAAAACGGAGTCACTGCCAGCTTCCAACTGCCGGACAACCAAGCGGTCTGACTACAGCCCAGAGGGGTAAGAGTTTGGCTCCTCCAGCTGCTGAAATGAGACAGAAAGAAAACAGCATCCTTAACCTGAGATAGGAACTCTGCTCCAGATAATGAGGTTTTAGTTTTTTTGCGGGGCAGGGGCAGGTTGTCATGTAGTCCAGATTGACTTCAAGCCCCTTATGTAGCCAGGGATGACCTTTAACCTCCGAAAATCCTGCCTCTGCTTCTCAAGTGCTGAGATCACAGGGATGCACCACCTCGTGCGGGCGGGGCAAACTCTCGACATTTCTGGCCCCACAGATGAGTTTCCGCAGTGTGGGGCACTGGCGAAGGGGCAAGCTCGGGGCTTCAAATGGTGTGCACGCAGCTCTGCGGAAAGGGGCCCGTGAAGTTAAAGGACCGGTTTCGCTAGCTCGGCCTGAGCTCCCGCTGGTTCGGAGCTTCCAGAAGAGAAGCACCTGTTGGCCCTTCTGGGCTACACCATAATGAGCTTACATAAGGCACACGTGTGGTGCTTGGTTCCAGAGGTTAGAGGAAAGCATGGCGGAATTTTAAAAATATATTTTAAAAATATATTTTAAAAATATAAATTCAAGTTTATTAGACTTGAGACAAAAATGTATAAAAGTACAATTTAGGGATTTTTAAAAGCGAGAAAGCTCCTAGGACCAAAATGTTTGAAAAGTGCAGTTCCGGGAGACAGGCAAGGGGGACATGCATGTGCATCCATGGGCACAGGCAAGGGGGATATGCGTGTGCATCCATGGGCGTGTACGAGCGGGTGAGCACACGTGAACTCGTCAGAGGTCAAGCCTATGCGATTCCTTTATTACTCTAGGTCTGATTCTTCAAGATAGGGTCCCTCAGTCAACCTGGAGCTCGCTGGTTGGCTAGATGGGCTGGCTTATCATGTGCTCAGCCTGTCCTGGGATTTTAGATGCACAGGACCATGGTTGGCTTTTTTTTTTTTTTTTTTTTTAAATATTTTACATATACAGTGTTCTGCTTGCATGTATACTTGCAGGCCAGAAGAGGGCACCAGATCTCATCACAGATGTTTGTGAGCTACCATGTGGTTGCTGGGAATTGAACTCTTAACCTCTGAGCCATCTCTCCAGCCCCCATGGTTGGCTTTTTTATGTGAGGTCCAAGGATCTGAACTCAGGGCCTCATGCTGTGAGGTGAGAATTTTATTCATTATCCCGTCTTATACCGGTCTAAGGTCAAGATCTGAGGTCTTAAGTATTCTTAGTGTTGGTGTTTATCTACCTTGGAGGGGGCTGGTTCTGGGGTAATAAAGCCGGGGTACCTTTTAAAACATCGAACAAAGCCTGACCCATGAAGGCTGAGGAGAAAAAAAAAGATGAGTCAGTCAAGACGGGGTTCAGGCTGGCTTGTGGGAGCTACGGTAGCTCACACTCATGAAGATGGTTTCATATGTACCTTTATCAGAATTATGTTGAATCGTCTGACGGCAAATCTTGGCCGTCAACTTGATACACCTGGGAAGAGGGGATCTCAATTGCGGAATCTCCTTCATCAGATGTAGGAGGAGCGGTTGCTGAGCAAACTGGGAAGATGGGGTCACTGTTTACCATGCCTGCCTATGGCACCCGACTGGTTTAATGAAGAGCAAAATGGTCAACAATTAGACAAGAGAGGTTAGGCGGGACTTCCCAGCAGAGAAAGGAGCTCTGGGAAGAAGAGAGACGGTGACAGACACCAGCAGATGGGAAGCAAGTCAGGCGTACGGGATGGAGAAGAGGCAAAAGCCATGTGGCAAGAAACGGGCTAATCTAAGTTCTAAGAGTTAATTAGAAACAAACCTAAGCTAAGGTGAAGCTTTCATAATTAGTTATAAATCTCCTTGTCATTATTGGGGGGGGGGCGGCGGGTCCAAAGAAAGTCCAACAAGGAAGATCTGGTACAAGGAGCATTTTTAGCAAAACTGTAATCTTCAGTCTTCCACTGATTGGCTGGTGACTTTTGACAAAGCAGCCAGGCTTTCTTTTCTAGATAGTTTCTTATCTAGAAAAGGCACACAATTAGTGAAGAGGGTACTGTTGTGTTTCGAACAATTTTGTGTGGACTTTCCCAGATACATTTTATAATCGCCACATTTCTGTCATAAGACTTGGGAAAATACCCGAAAGCTCGGGCTGGTTTTTCCGTCCCCTAGCATTTGACTGTCGAGCTGTGCTCACGGGTGAAAATGATCACTAAAACGGCACAGTTGCCATAAAGGGGTCACATACGTTCCAGATTCACCCATCACCTCATTTATTCGTCTCCCTATTTATATGCATTCATCTGTTTCTCGTCAGTACTTTGGCTACAACACGCCAAACGAGGAACTGTATGCTGGGGGATACCACACTGAACAAGAACGGCTGGTGCCCTCTGGAGGAGCTTCACCCAAATTACACACCCGCTGGTTCCCACTTATCCATCCACCTTCTTCATATCCCTGCCTGGCTCTGGATGAGTTCGTAACGCTGTCTTGGAACTGAATCTCCTTGCACTTGCTCTTTGGTACCGATTACTTCCCTTCATCCGTTTGAGCAGATTTTTCTCAGAGTTGGTGGTCTGAAAGAACACCTGAAATCACAGGTCACCAGGCCTCCGGTTCCCCCAAGGATTCCACTGGAGAGCCTCCCTTGCTGGAAGATGTTCCTTGCTTGTGGGTGTCTGATATCTGTGACATTCTTCGTACATTCCTCTAGCCCCGCCTGCCTTTCCCAGACTGTCTCTTTGGGAAGACATTTGTCATGGGGTTTGCAGCTCATCGTGACAGGACAAGGCTATGTCTCACAAAGTCCTTGAGTTGGTTACATTTTAAAAAGTCTTGATTCAAGTGACATGCCCTTCAGAGGCCCAAAGGGCATGTCCTCCCATTGCCTGGCTGCCTCCCTATACACATAGAACTAGACGTAGACAAGATTGAAATCAAAGGAGACACTTCAAAATCTCAGTGCTGCATTACCAGTGGGTGGGATTATAACTGATTTGACATTTCCTTTTCATATTCTTTGGTGTTTTTATTGCCAGTAAATATTTATTACATAATTTTATCACAAGTAAAAATTGTTACAAGTAAATATTGTATAACAAAATAAATAACAAATATTTATTGTATAACAAAAGAAATACAATGTATATAATGAAAGAAATAATAAAAAGGAAGTTTTGCTATCACAGAACCATAAAACTTGTCCATCAGGATGATAGTTTTTATTTTGGGGACAGGTACTAACTATGTAGCCTGGGCCGGACTTGAACTCACTGCCCACTTCACGGCTCCATGAGTGGTGGAATTATAGGCAGGCATTAGCACACCAGGCTTATCATATAATATCATTTCTTTTTTTTTTTTTGGTTTTTCGAGACAGGGTTTCTCTGCAGCTTTAGAGCCTGTCCTGGAGCTAGCTCTTGTAGACCAGACTGGTCTCGAACTCACAGAGATACGCCTGCCTCTGCCTCCCGAGTGCTGGGATTTATAATATCGTTTCTTAAAGAGTCCGTGCTGTCTTTGAGAAGGAAAAACAGGCCCTGGGAGGGAGCAATGCCTATGTCTAATGCGAAACAAACGGAAATAGAAATGAAAAGCAAAAACAAAACTCCAAAGCCATCCCTGCTGTCAGGGAGATTGAGGAGCTTCTCAGATGCTCCTGGGGCTTAGCTGAAAAGAAGGAGGAGGGATCATATAAGCGGGGGTGGGGCTGGGGTGGTCAAGATCATGACTGAGAAAACCAGAGACAGCTGACCTGAGCTAGCAGGAGCTCACGGACTCTGGACTGACAGCCCGGGAACCTGCTTAGTTCTGAACTAAGTCCTCTGAACGTGGATGACAGTTATGTGGTTTGATCTATGGGGGGGGGGCAGTGGGACCAAGACTTATCCTGGGGTGTATGAACTGGCTTTTTGGAGCCCATTCCCTATGGTGGGACACCTTATTCAGCCTTGCTATAGGTGGGAGGGGCTTGGTCCTGCCTCAACTAGGCATACCAGACTTTGATGACTCCCCAAGGGAGGCCTTACTCCCTCTGAGGAGTGGATGTGGGGGAATGGGGGGAGGTGGGGAGCTGGAGAAGGAGAGGGAGGGGGAACTGAGGCTAGCATGTAGAATTTTTAAAACTTTAAAAAAGATTTAAGAGCTTCCGTAATTTATTTGGAAGTCATTTATGCATTAGAGATTAGAATATCAAACGAGGTATTGGGTGATAATTTAGGAAAAAAATTATTACTTCAGTTCTAAGTGAAAAGCTGGGTTTCCACATCGATCGACCACACAGAGAAAGTCTGATTTAGCAACCACTCTTAACCACCAACTGTTCGGATTATTTTATTCACGGAAGTCTTTCCCCCTCCTACCTCCATCCCATCTTCCCCCCAGCCTTCCCTCGCCAATGCATAAGGAATCCGTCTGCTAGGCATGATGCAAAATCCGAAGAACCTAAGACGACTGAACACATATAAACAGTATGTACACTCACAAATGCGTTCACGAGAAAGTGATGTTTGAACAGAACCTCAATAGATGCTGTGGGTCGCCAGCCTGTCAGTATCTTGGGTGGGGTCGCGCATGTACGGCTACTTAAGATGTCACCACCAGGGGGCGCTGAGAAGCTTGCACGGATCTCACAGGTGCCAAGGAGCTGCGTTTGTGTAGATAACCAACCAACCAACCAACCAACCAACCAACCAACCAACCAACCAACCAACCAACCAACCAACCAACCAACCAACCAACCAAATAAAGCCGCACAAGAGAACAACCAAACGAAAAACACCCAGCCTAACAATTACCACGAAAGATAGACGAGGCAATGTGATTGAAAACTGCATGGAATAAACGACGGAAGGAAAGTAGGGTTTGGGAGCTCGTGAAGCACGCACAGCGACTAGTGGTTACCAATCTAGATACGCGAGCACCTGGGGCTGGAGGGATTGTGCGGCTCAGCAAACGCTGGGAGATCATCAATAGGAGACAACGGATCTGCGGGGGTAAGGCCACCTTCGTGTTTCCGTGGCCTGAAGGGAATCCGGGTTGCGTTGTGAAGTTTTCCACGTACGGGTCAGTAGGGGATATGGTCATGAGAACCTAGAAATTTATTTCTTTGCTCCTAAAACATTCCCCATTTGCCAGGAGTAAAAGCCTTTCTTTAGGTTGTTCCCAGAGGTGTGTATACAGCGCTCCGCCACGAGGTGGCAGCAGAGCACAGGCCATCTCCACCACAGACCTTGGGGAGGGTCCCCTGGGCACCCCATCCCAGAGATCGCCCCAACACCAGAAATCGGTATAAACAGCAAGATAACCAGTCGTTAGTGATGCCTTCGTTCTGTCAGAGGTCATCACCTATGTATTTACAGCGACTTTCAAAACTAGTGGGAGAAAAATGTGCTACAGCGGTCTTTTTGATAATTCTACATCCTTTGAGTTTTCTTCACGTCTACTCTTTACTATAGGACCATGCTTTTTGTCTTCAGATGCCGTTGACCCGAACTTGGACCAATACCATTTTCTTGCTTGCAAGCATTCGTCTGAAATAGTCTCAGTTGCTCCTTTTTAATGTGAAAGCGACAGATATCGACAGTGTCAGGTGTTATAATCTGTGGCTGCTCTGAATGCATCACTTAGAAAACTGGTTATGGAATCAAGATAACTTACATCTGTCTTCCTACTGGAATCCCAACTGTAGTATGTTACAGAACACGGAAAGGGCCGTGCCCCTCCCACACTGGGTTTTCCCTCTTGCAGGAGAGCCCTTTGCCTGAGGTTTCCATCAAGATGCAGGCTCTGGATGAAGCCTGGTGCCAACTCAGGTTAGTAACACTTTGATTTTATTCTCACCTATATCTCCAGGAAAGAATATACAGGCCCTTTAGGCGAGTTTTCTTTGCACCGCAGTGAGCGATGCCATGTCAGTCTGTTCCTTCTGCAGGCGGCGAGGAAGAGACAACTCTACAGGCCTCCCTTCCCTCCGAAGGTGCGGACGGAGTTTCACCCAGCCGTGACATCACAGCAGGGAGCTCCACGACAGAGCTCGCCATCCATTCCACACTCACAGGCAGAGCGTAGGTTAGAGGAAACGCTGCGCACAGAGCCACTTCCCATATTTATTTACTATATTTTGGCAGTACAAGGCATCACAGCAAGGTCTTGTGTGCATCAGGAGCTCAGCTTCAGAGCCGTTTCCCCACACAAGGTAGGAACTTTTTGCAACCATATCTGATTTTTTTTTTTTAAAAAAATCCCTCGGGGGATTCAATGCCTGGCTCTCTAGAGAATGACTTAATAAAATGCTCACTGAGATGGAATTTGAAACAAAGGCGACCTTCACAGAACATTACACTTGAACGTGTGTAAGATACTATAGAGGGCTTTCTGCTAGCTCCAAGCTTAGCACAACAGAACTTTCTAGACTAGTGAGACTGCCCCGTGTCCGAGCTGTCTACTATGTTGGCTGTTAGCGACAACGTTCTTGAGCACTTGAGATGTTGATAGTGAGAAAGACTGAAGCATTTGATTTCTTCTTCTATCTTATTTAGTTTAAATTAAAACCACCGCAGATAGCTAGAGGTGGACACGCCGGACACCCTGGGGAGGAAAATCTTCCTTGCATCTTTCCGAATTCCTGGCTGGGACCCCTGTGATGAAAACCACCTGAACGAAAGGTGTGCACTGAATATAAGTTTTTCATGAAGTTGGAGGCATCGTGAAGAAATAAAGACCCAAGGAGGGCAAGAGCCCTGCTTTTGCATGAGGCCTGAAGGAGAGAGTGCAGAATCACGGGAGGAGTGGTAGGACAGAGGTGTTGGCTGAGGGCAGTAGCCAGGAGGGTGTTTACCGATGCCTGTTCCCTGCGTCCTCTCTCAGGGAGACCGCGTCACTCCAGGTATAGCCCTATATGGAATCTCTCATGTGAGGGTTTTATAGGGTCAGGCCCCAAAGTGAATGTCAGCACAGACATCACGCAGGCAAAACTCCCACACACATAAAATAGAAATAAAATAAAGTAAAAGGGGCAAATTTAAAACATCAAGGCGAGGAGGACGGAAGGATAGAACATGGCATCGTATTAGATCATAATCATAATAATCATAATCATGAGAGTATAAGGCACATAAGACAAAGAACGTGTGAAATTCTTTGGGAAAATTAATTTAAAGTCCTTAGGTCATTAGTTGACATCTCTTAAGAGATCCATAAATGTACACATGATTATTCTGTGGGTGAGAAGAACACTTTCGGATGCAGTACGTTTCTGTTCACATGTTTACCCGAGACACCTCATTCTGTCAACCATCCTTCTTTCTCACGTTTCTCCATTCTCCTTGTTTCCACTGAGATCTGATTAGGAAAGCAGAAACTACTCAAAGCATTCTGAGCCGGTGGAGGGCTAATGTAGGGAGCTACAGGTTTATGAAACCTACTGGGAGAGCTGGAGGCAGGGGTGGACAGGGTCAAAGAGCTAGAGCCAGTTCTCAGGAAAATGGAATCTTCAGCAAGCATGGGAAACTGTCACCAAAGACCTCAGCTGCTGCAGCACCATAGGGACGATTCTCAGGGGAACGAATGGAGTGGGCAAATTTTCTGTCACTCCTTCACTCCCTTTTGTCAAACAGTAGTGGCATTCTGCTTGGCTTCTGCCCCTTCCTTGTCAGGTCTGTCCTCTTATTGGCGGAATCTAAGGGATTCTGGGAGATATTGTTTCCAGGCTTCTAGCCTCTGAAGTAGAAGATAACAGAGAAGAAGTTGGGGATGCATGCTGCTAGAGAATTAATGGGAAAACAAGCACAGTGTGTTAAGCATCCCTTCTATTCCAGCAGGGATTCCCTGCTCGGAGTGTAGCATACTCAGGCTTCTCACTTCCTCAGCAAAATCCTTGGCCTCCTTCCCCCTGAGCTGGTTGGATTTGTCCTTGTGCTTCCTTTCTTCTTTATTAAAATTCTCTTGGAAAAAAATACCTGCACAGCCCTGAGGTGATTTCCTACATCACGTCTTCGCTTTAACTCATCATGGCTTCTGCCTCCAAATCATCTCAAAAGCTAGGACCAAGGTGTTGTGTGATCTTTGCTGTACAATCTGCATTTTTCTATAGCATTTGGCAATGCTGATCATGTTGTTCTTTATGAGACTATCTGTTCTTTTAGTTTCTTCACAAAACTAATAATCATAGTGCTACAGACTTACAATAGAATTAGTCATAAGGTCTCTTTTTCCAAGTAAAACCCTTCACACATAACTAACAGGAAACTGACTACATGTTTTCCTTGAGCCTGTTGGCTTTACATCATCTAACTGTTTTCAAGGCTGAGAAAAATCCAGACTGGAGGGTTGCTAGTGTTTGATCAGTTCCTATTACTCCTGTTTTCAACCATCCTGAACCCCAGTGGCCAGAGAGCATCGCTGCAAAGACTCTGCTTTAGTTCCTCAGTGGTCAGTTTGTCAACTTGGCACAATCTAGAACAGTTCTCAATCTTCCTAAAGCTGCAGCCCTATAATACAGTTCTTCGTGTTCTGGTGACTCCCAACTATAAAACTATTTCATTGCTACTTCATAACTCTGATTCTGCTACTGTTATAAATAGCAATGTAAATATCTGATATGCAGGATAGCAAAGGGGTGTGACACACATATTGGGGACTGCTGATCTAGAGTCACCTGGATACAGAGTCTCAGTGAGGGGGTTGTCTGGGCCACACTGGTTGTGGGTGTGTCTATAGGAGACTGACTTGATCACGTTCATTGAAACGGATGGTCCAGCCACTGTGGGAGGCACTGTTCTCTGGATTTGGGCCCTGGGCTCTGTGAGAGTGGAGAAGGTGATGGGCTGGCATATAGGAATGCATGTGTTTATTGGTCTTTCTTCTGGGCGTGGCTGAGATGTGCCCACCCCCTCTAGCTCCTGCCACTGTGACATTCCTGCTGTGACAGACTGTAGCTTGGAACTGGTAGCTGAAAAAATACTTTCATCCCTAAGTTGATTTTATCCCACCAATCAGAAGAGAATCTAAGACGGTTCCTCCAGGCTGAGAAGGAGCGGCTACAGGATGGGCAGAACGTAGAGGGGAGGGCACCTCTTGCCTTGTATTCCCCCCTGCAGGCTCCTGCTTGCCTGCCCCTCAGCAAATGTGCCTTGCAGAGATCTGGGAGAGGCTTGGGGTTCTCTGTGTTGGTGAAGCATGACCTCTTGTTTGTAGAGTGTATAACTCTCATAGGCCACTGTGTGATGCCCACCAACTCTAGAAATGTTGGCTCAGGTTATTTCTGTATCTTGGGTGCCTTTGAAACCAAACAGTCCTTGTTTCTTCCCAAAGGACTCGCTAAGGATCATCGGATTTTCCTCTTACTGGCAAACATTTTCTGAGATAACGGATATTCATCAAGCTCTCTGAAATAAAAGCTACACTGGTGGATTTTTCCAGAAGATTCTAACTCTTCCTGTTAATCAGTGCTAGAGTCACAAAGACTGTCTTTGCTAAGGAGCACATAAACCCAAAGCACCAAGCTTTGCTTCACACAAAGAGTGTTTTCTTTAGGTTGATTTGCTTATTTATTCCCCCGGTAAGTAGTATCTCCATAGTCTGGGTTGCAGGCACTGCGCTAGTCTCTGGGGGAGACAAAGAGCAAATGAACAATGGATAAATAATAGATGCCTGCTCGTGGACTTGCCATCTTCGCAGGCAGAGACAGGTAAGAAACACTGGAAGGAAGCATGTGACAGGACGTTTGCACGAGCAGCCAGCGCTCTTTGCCACCAAGCCATCCCTCCAGCCCCCAGCCATGGATTCTATTATTTATTTATTTATTTATTTATTTATTTTTTACTGAAAATAGATTCTTCTCTCACAGTACACTCCAGTGGTCCCCCTCACTCCTCTCCTCCAGATCAACCCTCTTTCCAGTGTACCTTCAGAAAAGGGCAGACCTCCAAGGAATAACAACGAAAGATGAAAAAAAAAATACAATAAGACAAGGCAGAAATGCTCACACTGAAGCTGGATAAGGCAACCCAATGGGAGGAAGAGCCCTAAGGACAGGCGAAAGAGTCAGAAATCCACCCACTCCCACTGTTAGGAGTCCCACAGAAACCCAAAGCTAACAGCCACATAGACGCAGAGGACCTGGTACAGACCCCTGTAGGTCCCGGGCATGGCCCTTCAGTCCCTGTGGGCCCATGTGAGTCCTGCTGGCCTCTATCCCCTCTGAATGCTACAGTCTCTCCTCCGCCCTGGGATGGGTTTTTAAAGGGCTTGTTAAGGACTGGGGACATAATTGCTTGAATAGAAAGTATCAATTACCACTCTCCCAGCATTCCCCTCCCCTCTCTGCTAGAACATGGAATTTTCATTCTATTAGGAAGAGACAATCACAGCAGTAAAAAGCAAGAGGAAGAGCATAGAAGCCAGAAGTCCAAAGCCTCAGAATGACTTTAGATGAAGACAGACAGAGGAAAAACATGTAAATGCCAGTGACAGAATCCCAGGTAACAGTGACACGCACTAGAATACGTGTTCCATAAAGATAAATATTTTCAGAGACAATAGGTCCTTAATACATTTTTATTGACCAAATTAAAAATTTAAAAATTTATTGACATTCATTATATGCCCAGGATATAATGAATATTATATTGAATAAAGCACTAATATGCTTTACTTAATTTACATAGAAACCTTATGAAGCAGATACCATATCATCCCATTTCTCAGGTGAAGGACTGAGGCCCAAGAGACATGAAGACCCGTTAGGAAGAGCTGGGCTGGTGTTCAAACCACGGCAGTGACTCAACACAGTGCAGGCCTTTGCTCAAAAACACGCCAGTGTTGGCTCTCTTGGCGAAGGCTCTTGGAGTAGAATATCTGGGCACATGACATGTACATCTTCTCTAATCCCAGGACTTGAAAGTCTGTAACCTGACAAACGGTGCGTGGCCGAACAAAAATAAGCTGCTCGTGTTTCCGTCTTTTGATCGACAGCAGTGGTTCTCGAGACCCCTTTGGGAAACTTCTACCCCCAGAAATATTTACATGACAACTCACAGCAGTGGCAAAATCACAATTAGGAAGGAGCCACAAAAATAACGCTGACGGTTGAGGGTCACTGGGACATGTGGAACTGTACTAAAGGGTTGCAGCATTACTGAGGGCCCCTGATCTTAGGAACACCAATTTCACACATTTTGATTTAAAATATGTGCCATGAACAATGTTTTTTGAGAGACTGCTTCTAACAGACAGCTTTAGAAATATGAACTGTCCCTAATACAGTGTGTGCTGTGGTCCTTAGCTCTCCTGGTGTCAGATTCCACTTTTCACAGGGGCCTGGGGTCACACAGGGGACATGCTCTGTGGAAAACAGATGAGAGAGAGAGAGAGAGAGAGAGAGAGAGAGAGAGAGAGAGAGTTTCTAAACGCAGACCCCCGCAAGAACTAAAAACATGATGGGTAAGACCAGTAATGAAGAGCAGAGAGGCTGCTGGGTACAACTGAGCCCAGTAAAAATCAGATTAACAGCAAGTTTTGGAGACACAATGCATATTAGTCTCTCCCATCAGAATGAAGCCCTGACAAAAGATATGAAGAGATAATTAAGAAAGTTAGTCGTTCGGGACGATGGCAGACGAGCTCAGGAAAGTCATTACTGAGCTGGAGGATGTAAACGCCGTGGTTAAACAAAGTTAACTTTCTTGGCTAAATGGTCATTTCCGTCATTCATCTTCTGAAAAGGAGCCAGGAAGTTCCCAGTTCACTCTGTCAGTCACATCTGCTGGACAGGAGCCACAGTCTGCCAGGAGCAAGCTGAACTTCCTGCAACAGACATGGATTCATGGGTAGGAACACAGTTCCCTGGTGTCACTGGAGCCTTGTTTTGACTTGCCATGGGTGGGGGTGGCTTGATAGGGGCCACTTTGAAGACTTGGGTCTGTGTCGGAGGAGTCTAGTCATCTCATGCTTCTGCAGTCTCCCACACAGTAGGGCAACATGTAATGAAAATTTAACAAATGTATCACTCAAATGGCAGATGCATAGATCTGGGAGTCAAAAAGGATCCATGGGATCATGTCCGTCATATCAGAATGGCAAAAAGATAGATTATGTCTGAGAGATGCCTTAGGCATCCGTGTGGCCTTCAATGGTAACAGGAGCCTCAGACATCAACACAGACTCTGCCTGTAGTAGGGGCACAGACCCAGACATGGTCCTCAGCTGCAGCTCTGGCCCGGACATCACCATGACACTGAGTAGCAGCACAGTCCTCTCCGATCTGCATGACCCGGCTGCATCACGGCCCTCGGACATCAACCTGGACTCAGGTGTCTGACCTGACTCTGGGCATCCTCATGACCCTCAGTGGCAACAGTAACCACATGTGTCAACCCAGACCCTGGCGGCTATGGGGGTCATGGACCCAGCCTGGGCCTAGATGGCACCGTGGCCCTGGGTGGCAGCACAGGCCACCCTGATCTGTATGGTCCCTGCTGTAGCATGGTACCCAGATTGGCCCCAACAGGGCCACGGGCCGCAGCCCAGATTCTGAACCTCCTTGTAGGTGCAGTGGCAATCTCGGCCACAGACTTCAACACAGACCCCAGCTGCAGCTGGGCCACAGACTGAGATACGGCCCTATGCAGCAGCTCCACTGGTGGACATCCTGGCTCCAGGTGGAAGCCCCTACCACTCAGATCAGGATGGCTCGGGTAGCAGCATGGCCTCTGGACACCAACAAGCGCACAGACCCTGGGCTCCATATGGCCGATAAAGGATTATTTAAAGGTGTGTTTGGTGATGCGTGGTTTAGGTAGACTGTTATACTACAGTCTCACCTTAATCTCTAGATCTCACAAGCAATGTCCCCCAGCAAACACCAGTCTAAGTTATACCAAGATTTTAATCCACAATTGTTTTGTTGTCTGAAGTTTGTTTATTTCTGAAATTGTTTTGTGGTACTTACTGTTGAAGCCAGGGCCTCGCATACACTTGTCAGGTGCTCCACCACAAAGTTACAACCGCTTTTAGAGCTGAGGGTCGATTAAAAGGAAAGAGCCAGCAGACCCTATCTGTGATTTCTCTTCTGCCTTGTTTCAACAAGAATCCATGTAACTGGAAGCTTCATTTGCAGATGTAGTGAGGGTTTCGTTCCTGAAGCAGAGCTAAGGATGGGCTTTACCTCAGGCTGGGAATGAAAAGATGGCTTCTACACTGCAGAAGTTAGGAGACAGAGGCATAGTCCACTACCCCAGACGGCAGAAGGTTCCAGAAATGACTATGTTTTGATGAATGCTAACTATTCATAGTTCCCTGCTTTACACCCTTTACCCAGTGCAACGAAAAAGACCATCTCCAACCCGTGAGCTAAGGAGCTGGGAGACAACCCAGGGACCCAATATGTCTCGTTCCCAAGCACAGCTCTTTGCTTTCTGTCGACAAGAAAGCCTGATTGAGCTCTCCCTTGAGGCAGCAGCCCTTAGTTGCATCCCACTGCTGGCAGCCTTTCAGCTTACCCTAACACTCAACAGAGGGCGTGGCTGGCAAGAAACTGTCCCAGCAAATCTCCTTGCATGAGGCAAGGCAATGACTCCCGCTCACCAACACCCAAGATGCCACAGAATTTGTAAAAGAAAAGGGAGAGGACTTGGGGAGAGGGGACCCCAACAAAACAAACAACAGAAGCCTTGAACTCTTTTCGTTGCTGCCCTGCCTAAAAGATAACTGGAACAAAATTCTTAACCCCATCAATAAGCTCTCCCGTGAGGCTAGACATAAATTAATTTCTGTTACAGAGGAAGATGATTTTTAGGGCTAGGGGACATCCAGAGGGTGTCCCACAGAAAGTGCATCTGACGGCTGTCCCCTGCTTCTGTATTGCTACTGTGACTCTTTTCTCCTTCTCGAAATCTCATTCCCTGGAATTGTTGGGCAATGTGGGAAAATATTGTGACAAACGTTGCTGTTTACGTTTGCAGTGGGGGCAACTGTTTTGTTTGCCTGGCCTGTTGCCTCTGCCGCTCTTTCTCATGGCTGGCGGCTCCCTGACAGCTCGGATTCCTCCGCTGACATCTGCTATAATGAGAGCTCAGACAGGAATAGATTTGCAAAATGATGGACTCACAATAGGACAGGAGCCGGTCTCCAAACTTCGCCTGAGATAAGCAGATGGGGTCTGAAACGGAGCATTTGAACCAATTAGGTCTAGGTGAACGCCTGTATTCAGTACTCCGGAGTCATTCTGTCCCCAACTTTTGTCCCTCCCTCCTTCACCCCTCACTTCCCCCGGGTGTAGACATGGGAGGGTACTGATGGCATGGGGTGGGCTTTTTCTTCTTCTTCCTAGGCTCTGTCCTGGAGACGGGCCCTTCCAGTCCCTCAAGCAGAAGCACGCTGGGCATTTACACAGTGCCAACCACGGAACAACAGAGCAGACCCACCCCACGGGCCTCATAAAGGGATGCTGGGGCAGCACATGGGGTTTTCCCACTCGCCACAAACGAAGGCTGTTTGTGCTAGTTAACCTCTTCCAAGCCCGGGTCATCTCCTGCTGGGAGGCAGGGGCAATCTGGAGGGAATGAAAGTCTGGCAGACCCCGAAGTGTCCTGCACTCCTTGGCCCCCAATGTAGGCCACTGCCGCTACAGAATACCAAATAATCTCACATGACACTCTTCATAAGTTAGCTGGGCCATGTGCTGCTGACAGGCCGGATTCCGACGAGCTGTCCCCGGGAGACTAACTCTGCACGTCTTCGATTTGAGGTCCTGGCATGGGTCACCTTCTTGCTGTAGAGGATCTTCCAAAGAGGAATGAGATGGGGAGTACCCATCCCAGGATTCATCATTTGTATTATGAACAGTGTCCAGATGTGACTTTGTACTTTTAAAGCTCAAATCAAGCTGAGAATACACATTTTAAAAACTTGTACCCCAAGCTCATGCATTGACAGTAATCAAGCCAACCAGAATTATTTTAAGAGAAAGACACCACCACCCCCACCCCGCCACCAAGATCCCCTCTGTGGTTCTCTGGGGGGAGAATCTGGAAGTTCTTAAGGGTGATATGATCTAAGAAGGTAAGGAAAAGGTTGAGCTCAGAGGGAACTTTCGTGGATCACCTTCCATAGGGCAGGATGCAGGGAATGCACACATGTTTAGCAGCGGTGTGAATTCAACACCCTCAAGTGGAGCAGATTTCTCATTGTTCAAAGACCTGGGTATCATAAAGACACACTTGGATCCACAAGTTGCAGGCTGTACTATCTCACAGCCTCAATGGCTCCTGTCAGCAGAACGCAGACCCACTAATCTACTCCAGCAGGACCCCAGAAGTCTGCAGAGCTCCAGTCTCCAATCTCCCACCCCTCACTGTCCCCTGCTGCCAGCCCAGACCTGTGGTTCACTGGGCTAATTCAACGCCTGTCTGTTGATAACATGCCATTGTTTAAGCTGTGTGTTTACCTGGCAACCGTTATCCTGAGAAGCCAGGATCAGCTGGGACACAGGGGGCATGATCATTAACCACAAAAGCTGTTAGCTGGGAGGGGCTCTGACACTGAGGTACCGGGACATTTGTAGAGGAGATAAAGAAAGCTAATATCTCAGGACTATGTACTGAGGAAGGGTCCCGTCAAGTTGAAGCCTCATTTGTTAATGGAAATCCTTCTACCTCTGCCAGAGCCCAATGTCTGTGGTTTCTAAGGAGAAGAGCAAAATACATGAGCGGGTGGAGAGCTTGTGAGTCTTTCACTGGGGTACCCAGCAAGTCGAGATGCTTGGGGCAGGTTGAGGATCACCTGTCTTTAAATCACATCTGTCCCGTTGATTTGAGTACCCAGACACACATTGGTTTCTGTAAGATCAGAGCATAAACTATTAAATATAATTTGTGGTTTTTTTTTTTATCAGAAGACACAACTCTTACCCTCCTTTGGAAACACCAAATGGTAGGAACAAAAGATGTCATCTAACAAGAACAAATTTGAAATCTTGCCTCTGCCCCTTACTGGCTGTGTGACTTTGAACCTGTCTCAAATACGAGCTGATAACTCCTGTCTAAATTATCGAGGAATTAAATACAAGAACTTCAGTTGTTTTGGACAAAGGCTTCCTCCAGAGGTCTGTGTATCAGTGACTTCACCTCTAGTGTCCTGGAACTAGCTCTGTAGACCAGGCTGGCCTTGAACTCAGAGCTCTGCCTGCCTCTGCCTCTGGAGTGCTGGGATTAAAGGCGTGCGCCACCAGTGCCCAGCCCACAATTGATTTTCAAGTGTTTTTATTTGGGCTTCTTCTCCTTCGTTATGTCTTCTTCTTTTGATATCTTGCATGAGCAGTATATATTTGTGGCCCTGTGTTGGACACTTATTAAACATTCTAATTAATTAATCAATCAATCCATTTGTTCAACAAAATCTGTAGCATGCTTATAACAAGCTAAGGTTACGCTAGAAGTAAATATAAAGTCTGTATACGTTTGGGTAGCTGCCAATTGTGTGAGAGAGAGAGAATCCGGGTGCCTGTAGTGAGGATTACCAGTCACTGCTGAACAGGAGCCAAGGGCTGAAGCGTGTATCTAATTATTCTTTTTTTGTTGTTGTTTGTTTTTCGAGATGGGGTTTCTCTAGCTTTGAAGCCTGTCCTGGAACTAGCTCTGTAGACTAGGATGACCTCAAACTCACAGAGATCCGCCTGCCTCTGCCTCCCAAGTGCTGGGATTAAAGGCGTGCGCCACCACCACCCGGCTAATTATTCTTTATCAATAAAAACTGGCGGTGAGTCAGATAGAGGGGTCAGAATCTGAAGGATAGGAGAAGCAGTGGGAAAGTGGCTAGCTACCTCCTCTCTGCCATTCCTGGATTCAAAAAGGGCTGAGACCCTCTCCAAGCCCCGCCTTACTACTTCCTGTGTCTCTCTATCTATTCTCATTCCTCCAAAACCTCTATGATTAATTTTGGTCCCCCTAGTAGGTAGCTCCACCCTCTCATTCAAAGCAAACTTCATGGGCAGTGTTGGGAGTGTCACAATGCGATCAAAATATCACACAGCAAACGGTTGTGTCTTACTCAGCTAATGTTCCAACCTGGAGCTCTGTCCAGGCTGTCCTTAAGAGAACAAGTTAAAAAAAAAAGTTCAAGATGGCATCAGCCCACTGGGTAAGAAGCGCCCAAGCTGTCTTGTCCTGTTAGTGTAAAGGACTCTGACACTAAGAACTGTCTCTGTCGGGAAGGGGATGCCATTGTTATAGTGGTTTTCAGGTCCCGGACTTGTCATTCCCATCCCCTTGGAGGCCTGTGGGCAGCTGTGTTTGGGGGTTTCCTATAGGGATTATGTTTTCAGTTGGCATGTCTACTATAAGTAACAGAAAACACTGCCCACAATAGCATGGACAAGAAAAACAAATCAGTTCATCAACGAGACACCAGAGAGGGTCTGTGTGATGTTGACATGACACAGATTCATGCCGTCTTGCCACTCCCTGGTCCTTAGCATCCCTTCCTCAGGGTGACTCATGATCCCCAAACTAATCCTAGCTTCCAAGAGCTAGCTTGCTCATGCCTAGTGGTAGAACAGAATCCATTTCTTCCCACCTACCTCTTTGCAAAGAAATCTTTCGGTAGACTTGCGATTCCATCTCATTTCCACATTGCAACCTAGACCAGATTTAGCCAGTCTCTAATAAGAACAGGAGCACCACAGGCTGTTAGAATTCAGCTAGAATTCTCCACGGAAGCAGGAAGGAAAGCGGATGCTGCAGGGTGTGAATCAACAGTGGCAGCCTGACTCAGGAAGGGAGCTGCATGAGATTCTGCTCTAGACTTTGACGGCTGTGTGACCTTGGGTACACCTGCTGCCCAAGCTGCGGTAACAAAGTACCATAGACTGTGTGTTTAGAACAACAGAAACCTACTTTCCCGCATTTATGGATGCTAGAGTCTCAGGTGGAGGTGTTGGTCGGTTGGGGAGAGAAGGAAGGAGGGACAGAGGAAGGGGGCACTCCCACGCCTCTTTCTGTAAGAGAAGGAAATATTGGAATAGGGCCCTTGTAAGGTCTGAGAAAATGTTGAAGGAAGACCCCAGACTCAGACAGCATGCAAGGACAAAGAGCCTCTATTCTAGCTCGCATGCGGGGTTGACACCTTACAATATGGTGGTGGATGATCCTGATAGGAATGTGCAGGCTCCTTTAAATCACAGCTCGGGGGATTTCAGAAACAGTTAGGTCATCTCAAACATAATTGGTTTATTATGATATGAGCAGGCAGCAGTTATTATTAGTACAGTTTTGATAGGCTGAGGTTTTAGTTCTTTATCTTTAGAAAACTTGGGTAAGTTTCAAGGGGGTTGCAGGAACTACCTTATTTGGTCATGGTTATGAGAGTCTGTGAAGCTGACTCTGACCTTGTACATGTTTTTTTTCCTCCCTTGCTGTCAGGGTTGTTTTGATTAATAGCCCTTTGTTTTAAAAAGAAATGAAGCTTAGACCCAGCTTGTGAAAGGAGAAAGTTTAGACCTCTCACCTTGTGTGTATGACTTAATTTAACTGAATTCTCTAATTCTCCAAATACTGTCACACTGGTTCTTCAGTGCATGAATCTGGGGGACACAGTTTGTTCCAGAGTATTGGGAAAATGGCTTCTTTGTTTATCTATTTCCTTTAAAATAGGTCATGTTACAGCTTATCCTGGTGTTAAAACAGCATGCATGATCAAACACACCCAAAGGCTTGAATTAAGTTATCTTTTGTTCTTCTCACTCTATGTTTTGAAACCAGAAACTTCATGCAGGGACGACTTTCCATAGTATGTACTGGATTAGCAACCACACTACCATAAATGCAGAAAAGTCAAGGCATGTGCCATTCTGCCTGAGGGCTGAGACATTATTTCACCTTAAATGCAGCTTGATACTGTTACAACAATGTGACTATGATTTTGAGTCTTCTGTCATTTTTGTTGAAAATTAAACGGTGTATGGAACATTCTGGAACATAAGACAAAAATAGTGGCTGGTTTCTTACAGTCTCTGAAGGCTGCCTCTAAATATCGATGACATTGTTTGACATTTTATTCATTTGTAAAATGCTGGTTAATGATGTATTAATAAAAACATTGATGATAATATTTACTCTTATTAGTAATAATTGTATTTTACCTCAAAAAAATCACTGAAAATAAACCAAGAATATACATGAGTCATATCGACCAGGGCCAGACTTCATTTATCACCACCACCATCATCATCATCACCACCATCATCTCCATCATCATCATCATCTTCATCTTCATCACTATTAACATCCAATCATCTATAAAAACCAGTCTGGAAACCCTTCCCGGGGAGATATCCTGTAACCCTTCAACACTGACATTCAGTCTTCTCTGTTGACGGACCTGGGAGCCTTACTTCTGTTCATTCTGCCCCTTAGGGGCCATTCATGGAGACACACCCCGCCAGGGAATGGCCCGGTGACAGCACTGTGACAGATGACAGACATACTTAGTGAGTCACACATGCAGATCAGCCAAGGTTGACTGGGTCCAGCTCCACTGTGTCATTACGGTCATTCTGACGAGTGGCAAGGTTGATGGCTGCCTGGGGCTTCAGGGGTGGGGTTGGGTATATGCTGCTGGCATTTCAAAGGAGGGCTTGCTTGGGGCTCTTGTGCTTGTATGAGCAGAGGAGGGTGCGAGGGGGCCCAGAAAGCAGCTCTCCCTGATTTGGGGACAAAGGGACACACTCAGAAAATGTGACCATGCATTTCTTTCTTGCAGTCACTTGGCATCTCCAGAAAGCGAGCTGGAAGTGGTAGGATCCTCGTCTTGTTCTCTAATGCTGCTAAGCATACCCAAGATTCCTTGATTCCTCTGTGTGTGCCCAGGATGCCCTCCCTGGCACATGGGGTAAATTGGGACAGCCTGTGGAGACTCGGTACACAAAACACTACAGATCCAAACCATCACCGCCTCATATGGCATGTCATTTGTGTGGGGAAAGATTAAAATTCAAACTGGCAAACTATGGGTTCTTCTGAGTACAGATTGCTTTTGCTCCCATGTAAAGAAAACAAAACAAACAACTTAAGCTAGAGCCGTTGTAAGGCTTGGATGTCTATGTGTCCTCAGGTTGCTCCCTCACCATGTCATCACCCAGGATGGACGACAGTCCTGTGCCATACAAGAGCCTGTGCCTTCAAGCGTACCCAGCAGGGGCCAGGCTAGCTGAGCCCGCAAGGGTGTTTCTTTCCCCTTTGTTGTTTATCTTTATTTGCCAGAGCCCTGCTTTGCTCTGGACGTCCAAGCCAGTTTCTAAAGTGTTGTATGAACTTGAGCCTTCTTAGTTACGTGGAACAGAACATTTGGAGCACTTTCCACTGTGCTCCCCTCCTAAGCCGTGTGTGTGTGTGTGTGTGTGTGTGTGTGTGCGTGCGTGTGTGTGTAATCTGTGTGTTAGGCCTTTGAAAAGAAATCAGTTGGTATAAAATCAAAAAGAAGTTTTTCTTTAATGTTATTATTTTTCTTAGAACATAACTAAAAAGCATGTCATAAGAGTACTTTCTGAATGATTGGATAGCCACAAATTGATTGCATTACACATTTAATTACAATGGTAAAATGTTAAATTGCTCATTAACTTACAGATTTCTTACATTTCCAAAGATCTCTATTACACTTTTGGTGCAATGATTTCTTTAAAAGTAATCTTGTGTTTTAAAAAATTTGAGTTTATTTTACGTGTATGAATGTTTTGCTTACATGTATGTGTGTGTACTATGTGTTGTCTGGTACCCACAGAGATCAAAAGAAATCATCAGATCACCTGAAACTGGAGTTAGAGATGGTTGTGATCATATGGTTACTGGGAACCAAACACAGGTCCTATGCAAGAGCAACAAGTGCTCTCAACTATTGAGCCCCTGTTTCGATGAGCTTTAAAAATCTCTGTTAAAACAAGCTGCCAAACCCGCAGTGGTGGCACACCTTTAAACCCAGCACTCATGAGGCAGAGGCAGGCGGATCTCTGTGAGTTCGAGGCCAGCCTGGTCTACAGAGTGAGTTCCAGGACAGGCTCCAAAGCTACACAGAGAAATTTCTTCTCAAAAAACCAAAACCAACTCCTTCCCCCCAAAAAAGATAAGTTGCCAAGCACTCTTGATGTGGGATTCCCCTCTGTATGCTGTGAATACAATGGTTAATTAATAAAGAAACTGTCTTGGGCCTGCACAGGGAATACAGGCAGGCAGGGAAACTAAACTGATCCTGGGAGAAAGGAGGCAGAGTGAGAGAGAAGCCATGGAGCCCTGCTGGAGACAGATGCCGGAACTTTAGCCAGTAAGCCACAGCCACGTGGTGATACACAGATTAATAGAAATGGGTTAAATTAAGATGTAAGAGTTAGCCAACAAGATACTAGAGCTAATGGGCCAAGCAGTGATTTAATTAATACATTTTCTGTGTGGTTATTTCGGGGCTGAGCCAAACCCCCGGAATAAGGAACCAACAAGCAGGCTCCTACAACATACTCTATTCCACATACCCAAGCAAAAATCTCAGTATAATAGGCATGCGTGTGTGCATGCACACGCATGCGCGCGCGCGCACACACACACACCTCTTCTACATCTTTTGCACAACCCTAGCTATAGCACAAAAATGAAACAAAACATTATTTAGTTTTTCTATAAGTGAAATTACCAGTGAACTGAAAACCTAGAGAGTATTTCTATTTTCCAGATGAAATGAAAATTAATACCCTTTAAAATACATAATCATTCTATTTTGTATGAAGCATCGTACACTAACCTCACTTTCTTACTACAAGGAAACACTTTTATTTAATGCAATTTATTGACTCAGTCCCCCCCACTGCAGTTCGTGTGTATGACCCATCCCCCCACTGGACAGCAGGCAGTTTGAAAACATTGTGTTTATAGTTCACAACTTTTTTTTTTCTGAACCGTCCTCGGGAGCAATCAAAGACCTTTATTTGCACCTCACTGATGAGGGGCCAGAGCGCTGAGCGATTTAGCATTGCAAGCTCAGATTCAAGTCCAGTGTGCTGGAATGGAATACAAAGCCCAGCTCCGCATTCATTCTCAATTATACAGCCAGTTGGGTTTCAAAGACACTTTCCTCCCTAAAGCACAGACTGCACCAGGTACTTTTGTTTCTCTGGAATGACACTTTCATATATATATATATATATATACACATATAAAAATATATATAAATTAAGTTAATTTATATAATTAAATTAATATATAAATTAAATATGTATTTAAATTTCTCCAGTTGCAGACTCAGAAGCATCGTTCCACGCACTCTTCCCTAGTGATCTGCTTTAATTTGAGAACATAGGCCACTCTTCATTTTTCTCCACCATAAGTTGTTCTGAAATGTGAAACAGCAAGCATAATATTTGCTTTTACAAACACCAGCCAGAGAGAAAGATGATCAAACTCGGTGTATGTTTTCCTGACTTCATATGGATTGTGCAGGTTTAAGAGTCACTAACAGCAAATCTGAGAACAGACTAGAACTTTTAGACTCAACACTGTTGGTATTGAGTTGGATAATTCTTTGGTGTGTGTGTGTGTGTGTGTGTGTGTGTGTGTGTGTGTTGAGCGTGAAGGGTGTCTGTTCCATGCACTTTAGAATGCTTAGCAGCATCTCTGGCCTCCATACACTAGATGGCAGTGTTGTGCCCACTCCGCCTGTCAGGACAACAGTAAGCCTTTCTAGATACTGCCAAGCAGCACTTGGGTGGTGGAGGTAGAGGGTGTCCCTTGTGGATTTCTTTAGAACGATGAGAAGCCAAAACTTATTTGTAAACAATGGTCTTGGAGCCCTTCTCTACAGGTGTGTTTGGGAATAGTTTGCCAGTGTCCAGCTCTTCATTTTAAAGTATGACGGACTATGGCAGGCTAACTGGATTTAGAAGGTTTTATTCTGTTTCCACCCAAAGGATTGAGGAGAGTTTTCCCTAGGAAAAAGCACCTTTCAGAGCCTGTCCATGCCCTGCCTTGACACCCCACAGATCACTGAATGAATACTCTTTATGTGAAGAAGTGAAGTCAAATCATATCATGCCTGGGTCCCCAAAAGCTCCATTGGAGCCCAGCTCACTCAGAGTGGAAGCTAAGTTTCCTGAAAACCTGTGTGACTCCATGATATCTACCTGCTGCCAACTCTGCCTTGTGTCCTTATCCCTGTCTCAACCCATGCTATCTTGTGCCCCTGTCTTTCCCTTAGCCCTTTGTCTTTCAGGAAAGCCCCTACCAGGGAGGGCCTGACCTCACCCCCCTGCAGCAAAATGCATAATTGTGTTCTGGTTTTCTTTGCTGGAATGTGAGTGTCATGAGGTTCACACTGTCCCTCACTCGTGACAAAGTACTCAGACTACTACTGCGTCCAGAATTCATTAAGTATCCATAGAAGAATTTCATATTCTGTCAACAAATTCAGTGCGAATGGGAACCTACTAAAGCGGAGGGTCTTCCTAAGAGAATGTCAACAGATCCTCACCCAAAGGTGGGGGAATGAATGATGAACAGATGGGGTAGCAGTGGCTACCAACCTGTGGCAGACAAGTTCACCCCCAGCCCAGCATCCACATCCTTATAAATTCCCAAGGTTTCACTGGAGGGTGTGTGGCATGCGCCATTTCCCCTGAACTTAAAACAAAATCTCACAGAAATGTAATGGGAGGGAGAGAATCAAATTTACCAAAACCTCTCAGGAGGACCTTAATTTAAGTAGGGACCAAGATCCCCCATTAACTCCAGTTATTAACTTCCTTATTCCTTAACTGCTATCTGAAGACAGCTTTGCAAGTTTGGTTAAAGAATCCTGGAGGAAGTGTTCAGTTTTCCAACAGAAGTTACCCTAGAGCTGAGTCCTCGGAACACTGTCTAGCCTCTTCAAGAATAAACAAGCCTATTGGATAAGAAGGATACATCCTCTACCAAGGATAGAGCATCATTAGCCAATGTGGGACCCAAGGAAATGTCCTCACCTGGCCTCATTCCCACTGGTAGATTTCAAGGGGTGATGAAAGTGGCCCTTTGAAGTAACTGAACACACTTTCTATCTCCCTAGATTGTGTGGGAGGGAAAAGTTGGACTTTGCAATGGAGCAGCGTGTCAACATGAAGTATGGCTTTAATTGAAGGCTAAAGGTTGCTTTTTATAGTACAACTATGTTTCATTATACATCAGCTTTATACATACATGCACATCTGAATATACATGTTTCTGTTATATACACACAAGTCATATAATTTTATTATGTATATTTCTAATATATGCTATTATAAATGATGTTAATATACACGATAGCTATAAGTCAGATAACTTCGTGCTATATAAAACATAAACTTTAACTGTAAAATTACATATAATTTGCTTTATTTCCTTTAGACTTTCCAACAATTAGGGAATCCAGTATAATATCACGATAAGGGTACCTTTCATTCTTCTTTTGTGTGTCTGTGCACATGTGTGTGGGTGCATGTGCATGTACGTTTGTGTTCATGAGAGTGTGGAAGCCACAAGTCAACTTTGTTTTCACCTCTGTGTGGATGTGTGTGTGTGTGTGTGCCCTTGTACATACATGTGTGTGCACCTGTACGGGGCCAGAGGTTGCTACTGAAGGTCTTCCTCAATTGTTCTTCACTTTTTTTTTGAGAAAGATTCTCTCATTCGATCTGGAGCTCACTGATCCAGCTAGAAAGACTGGCCAGCAAACCCTAGGGGCTCCTCCCATTTCCTCCTCCCTCGTGTTGGGATTTGAAGCGTTGGTATTTTTATGAGCGCATTGGGTATTGAGCTTAGATCCTCAAGCTTACGCTGCGAGAGCTTTATGGCTGAGCCACCTCCCCAGGGTCCGTCTTTTGCTCTCTAAGTTGCTTTACTGAGGTCTGGAATCACACACAGAAAGCTGTGCACTGTAATGGATACAACCTGGTAAAGTGGAGGCGGACATTAGTTAATGAATGAAACTGTCTTTGCCAGTGTGTTCTCATTGTACCCCCAACCTATTCTTTTGTGATTGCAGGGTGGCAGAGGTTTGCCCGTGAGCCTCTTGGGAGTCATTTCTGTGGACCCCATGAGAAAAGGCCGAAAGGAGAGGCCTCCTGCAGTATCCTGATCTGGCGGTGTAATGTATTTTCCCGTAAAGCTTGGGGATACCCAACAGCATGCAAACCTTTAGTAGAATGGGGGCTGGATTTGAGATGGATGGGCAGGATGTAAAAGGGGATTGCAGTGAGTGTAATTGGGATTGAGGATGGCACGGACTCTGGCTGTAGACACTAAAGGGACAGACTTTATATTGATTTTGCATTAGCATTTCCTCTTCTGGGATGTCTGAGGGGCACTGCAAATGTAGGACTACCATACCAAGCAAGAGCTAGTCACCATCTCACCTTGGGTTTAAATGCCATCTGGACCACCTATGGGTTCGAACTATCTCTCTTCTTCAGTCTACTCCATCTGTAAAATAGGGGTAAATATATTAGTTGCCCCCTCAAAAGGCTCTTGCGAGAACTAAGATGTGACATGCAAAACACTTGCGCTCTGCTCCCCCGCCTGACATTTAAACATTTATAAACATTTGCTATTATTTTTAAATGATTAATATATTCTTACAGGCGGGAAATCTAATGTCGGAGAGGTCAGGGAGCTCATACAAGGCTGTGCAGTTGGTGTGTTGACTGAGCCACGGTGCTTGTGACCCTGTTGTGTAGGCTGTTAGCCTTTCAGGGTTGTGTTGCCCTAAAGAAATTCGCAGTGCAGAAGGGCACACGTGTTTATAGGTAATGGCAATTTCTAGAAATAAAGTAAATAAAACAAACAAAAACACGTAATAAATAAATAAATAAATAGAAGGCTGGGACAGAGTCTGTGAGGTAAGAGTTTGTCTCAGGCAGACCAAAGACAATTTCAATACTGTCAGCGTGATATTGACATAATTCTCCTTCCGGTTATTGGTTGTAGCTTTCAGATCTGTCTAGGGACATTAAGGGCTTTGTGTTTTGTTATAATTGTGTTGTGCCTGATCTGACTTGTATTTTAAATGAATTTGTTTGTTTATTCTCTCTCTCTCTCTCTCTCTCCCTCTCCCTCCCTCCCTCCCTCCGTCCCTCCCTCCCTCCCTCCCTCTCTCTCTCTCTCTCTCTCTCTCTCTCTCCTCTCCTCTCTCCT